>NC_140974.1:13756563-13761563 GCF_056783735.1 Eptatretus burgeri
CGATCTGATGTACCATACTCTGTGTTACAGAGTATTTCGAAGTTTCGTAGCTTGGGGTCATGCTGGTCGGTTTGCCATCCCTCTCCCAGCAGTAGTTAGGACAGGAATTTGGAATATGTTAAGGGTGTCAGCAATGGCTTGCCTACTCTTCGCAAGGGACATCGTGTGATCTTTTACGTCCACCAACTAATGCCGGCAGACAGGACGCCCAGGTTGACGTCCATCTGAGGGTCGGCGCACACACTGACGAATCACCCTACCTGTGAAACACCGGGATGACAGTTTATAGCTGGGTTGCGATTAGAACCCAGGCTGGACAGCTTAGAGGTGAGTGTGCGTAGAAATATATCGGCTGGAAAACGGTCGTAACCAAAGCAAGGACTCTTAATGGCGTCGGGCCTATCACACCTGCTTCACCAAACCTACCACAAAGATGCTCTGTTTCCACATGTCACGTCACCTTGACTACTGTATAAACAGTACGTACCACTTCCAAAAGCTTCGACTCCATCAAACCAATCTCACACAGAGTAGATCGTGAAATGAACTGTCGACTGATTTCCTTATATTGTCAGCCATTCATGAAAATTGCCCAACTTCGCCCCATGAAACTTGGGTTCGTACCCCCATGAAAGGATGTGAAACCCAAGCCAAAACGTTACCATGGCCTTCCGACAACTCTGTGGCGAGTTCACCACCAACTGGGCTATTCTGCCGGCCTGAAATCTGCACGCAAGATGTTGCCCCGGATCGAAATCTGCCTTCATCCTTTCATCCTCCTCTTACCACATTTACATCACAATTTACCGCCGTTAACTGAACTCTTAGAGGTGGGTTCTCTCTCATGTGCGAGCTTGTGGAACTTGGAAAGGAGTTACCGCATGAACAGTGTGTGGAAAGTGCTGCAAATACACACTCGGCTCTCACAACATATCCACTGTTTACTGAAGAATGCACATGTTGTCCGCTGTTACGATGGATTATACAATACACATATTCATGTACGACCATGGAACTCCACCCTCGTGGGTTTAAAATAGCTTTAACGAGTTCCATACACAGTGGGACCAAAGTACGAATTCTCTAATTATTCACAATATGTGCCGAGGGAAAGGACATTCCTTTTGCAGTTTTTATAATATCAAGTGAATTTCCTTGCGTCGTGTTCGATTTCCGCCTCTGCCCGCAAAATGGTGTCTGGCGAAATGGGAAGTCGACGCATCACACACATGCTCGGCGGCGATACTTGCATCAATTGTTGTATTTATTTTCTTACGTCCGTCTTCACCTGCTGTGCGTATCCCCTTCCTTTGTCCAAGCAGATGGAATCTCCCGTCACGGAGGAACTTCAGGCTCAGAGGCCGCCAGGGTCAGGGGCAAAGCTTGGTCTGCTCTCTCCATCTCACACTCTTCCCATCAGGCAGAATGGCAGGCCACCTGGGAGTGCGCACAGCTGGTAGAACGTTCAGCTGGAGGCATGTACGGCTTGCCAGGAACGGATGGCTTGTAACAGCTTCTGGACTTCGGTGCATAACTGACATCATCAACAATGTGCCCATGCGCTCTGAAGGTTACCGAGCAAGACCTTTTTGAACGGTCAATTGCCTGCTTTGGAAACAGATTCTTTCCTCTGAAGCCGTCGACCCTTCCGAACCTTCAGTATTAAGTTAATGGCTCATTGAAAGAAGGAAAACCAGATCCATCCAGTTTCTCTCTCCAACACAAGAAGGCCCTCTATGAAATGCAAAACTTTTTCTTGAAAAAAAAATTAAAGACAATAAAAGAGTCAACGAGCAACTGAAATCTTGTGAAAAGACAATCGTTGCTATGGCTGTTAAACAGATTAAATAAGAAATTTTGTCTGCGGATTTCAAGCGTTTCTGCTTCTTAACTACAATAAAGAAAAGTTCTGCAGGCATCAATCGTTGTGTAATTGTTGCACGTACACTTTCAGACGGACAATGAGAAATCATCCTGCTTTCATCTTTTGGCTCTTTCAGCGAAGCGTCTGCAGAAGCCAAGCAGTTGCACCTGAAACAGTATCTGATGTCTGACATTTGTAGGATAATTATCCTCCTTACAGACATCAGATACTACATCGTGACTCACATTGGAAAGCCCTCTCGTACACTGATTGACATTATGGAGCTTGCTGACCAAATGTAATGAATCCAGGTTAACGATGGGTCAAACAAAGCACATTTGACTTGATTTCTTGTTTGCATGACATAGTCATCCACCTTTATCCACTCACCGAATGTTCAAGACCCCTCTGTGTTTCTTCTTACATTTACTTTTAAAAATTACATCATCTATCAACCTCAGTTGATGGGGTTAGCAGACTCATTTTTGAGCTAACAAGCCTGGGTTTGATTCCCAGCCAGACGATAAGTTGGCCTCCTGATGCTTCATGGGCAGGATGTTACATCAATGACTATGGCCGTCCTTCAGCGTGTACTTTAAGTCGGCTGTCCCACCTTCTTACATTTGCTTGTGGGTGTTACAGATCGTGGAGTGATATTCAACAGGACTGCCATTGTGTACCTCTATACAGGTCAAAATCGAAACTCCTCCCCTTCTCTGAAGTTTGAGGTTGGGGGGGGGGGTTGATGTTCCTTTCGCAAGAAAATGTATCTTACTCATCCAGATGATATAATGCTATGAGCCTTCCATCAGGAAAACAAAAACATTAAAAACAAACAAACAAACAAAAAAACAGAAGTGCGTGTTCGTGGGTCTGTTTGTAGGTCTGTCTGTTCGTTTTTTGACGCAACCAATGGACAGAATGTCTTTCAATCCAGACAAATCTCACACTCTCACTATGTCTCTTCGAAAGGACCGTTTAGAAAACCCCCCCATCCACTTTCTCAACAATCCTCTGGAAGAAGTCTTTTCTTTCAAGCTTCTAGGTCTCACTATCTGCCATGACCTTTCCTGGGAAAGTCACATTTCCAACCTCGCCTCAAAAGCCAGTCGCCGACTGGGAATCCTCCGTCGTGCTAAGTCCTTCCTCGGCCCTCTTGAGCTCCTGACCACTTACAAAGCTTTTGTCCGTAGCCTGATGGAGTACTGCTCTCCCCTCTGGGCTGGTGCTCCTGCCTCCCACCTTTCTCGGCTTCACGCTGTCGAAACCAGGGCATTTAAGATCATCGGCATCTCCCGCAATGAAGCTGAGTCTTTGGGCCTCTCACTCAATCACCGCAGGTTGGTCGGTGGTCTTTCTGTCTTCTACCGACTCCTCTCCAGCCTTGCCCCCCTGCTCTCTCTGCGATTTGTCCCCACCACATTTCCACAGGGCGCTCAAGGTCCGCCAACAACCCCCTTCTGGTAAAACTACCAAAATCACGAATCACTGCTCATCTTCACTCTTTCATTCCTCTTTTTTCCCGCCTTTGGAATAAACTTCCTCACTCTATTCTTTCCCATTCTTCCCTCCAGGCTTTCAAAACAGCTGTTCACCACCACCTCTTATCTTCCCCCATCCAAATCCTCGATCTTTTCTACCCCCGATAATCCACCCAAGCCCACTTCCTTCAATTCCCCTGCTTTCCTTCCTGAAAGTCCCTGTAATGTCCATCTTCTCTTCGCCATGTTCCCCGTCCCATCCCCATCCCTCTCGCTTCCACAGTTCACCTAATGTGTCTGTTCCCCACTGTTTTGTCCCTTCCACTCCCGCCCCTCTTGTCTCATGCCTCCTTGCTGCGAGTTGTGTGTTAGCTCTCATACGAGCCTCGACCAAGGTATAGAAAAAAAAATGAGTTGAAAGTTAGTGGTTGTACTCGGGACGTGCACGGGAAGATTTTCGGTGATAAGATTTCATTGTCCCGGGAGTTTGGTGTGGGGGAGAGCACCCCCAATTCTCCACATCTATCTATAATGGAGCAGATGCATATATAACTGGTATATTAAAAGTGTAATGAAGCTGCATGCGGAAGAATCCTCCGAACCCATTGGCTGGAGAGCTGGCTTGACTCCACCCACAATGGTGAGGAAGAAAATTCTGCGTCTGCCATGTTGGTTTTCTGGTAAGTATAAGACGTTTTCAGAAGTCTCATATTCACAATTTGAATGAGAACAGCACTTAGTAGAGTGTACACCTCCGCCAGGCTGAAACAGTTTATGTTGTAAGCCAGATCTGTATCCGGAGCTGAACCAAAATCGAATCAGATTGTTTTTGTCACCTTATCAACTCGTACACCTAATCTTGTCATTACTTGGCACAACTTTTGAAATATTGTGCTATGTATCGTTTTTGGCCCAATCTCTTAATGGTGAAGAATCAGTTAAAAATTCTTGTTTGCGGATCTGCATTCGGATCTTCACAAAAATAAAATCAATTCGTCCTTGTCACACACACAACATGTCCACCAAATTTCATCCGAGTTCGTCCACAACCTTTTGGGATATCCTGCTCATACACAAGCAAACAAACAGGCAGAGAGGGAAGAAAACATAACCTCCATCCATGTTTGTTCAATCATTGTATTATCCATGTTCGAGTCTCTGGTTTAGTCAGAATTTTTTTTCACACGAGCCCCATGCAGGAAATTATTCACGTTTTTAAATTTCTATATGAGGTTTATCTCCAATACACCGACACCGACACACACAGGGGTCTGCCAGCAGCCATGCAAGAAGTTGGCCATTATAAAGCTTGCAGTGTTAGTGTGAGAAATTTCTGAGGATATTTAAAGACTCAATATCTCAGTGGGCTGTCACTATGTAAGTGATGAGGTCCTTGGGTTGGGTCAGAATTTTTTCACACTAGCCCCACACAGGAATTTATTCCTGTTTGTTAAAAGAAAAAAAAAATATATATATATATATATATATATATATATATATATATATATATATATATATATATATATATAGAAACAGATCCATATCCAGATATTTTTAAAGAAGGTACTTCCAACCAAAAGTAAAAACTCGATCGACCACTAAATTGAGCAAAAAACCTAGAGCAGACCCCGTCTCAGGGCAACGTTTCACTTGAT
>NC_140974.1:13766563-13809063 GCF_056783735.1 Eptatretus burgeri
GAAATCCCCCAAGACTAGAAGTGTATCTCGTCTGGGGCACTGATCAACCACAGACTCGAGTGTGGCGTAGAATGTGTCCTTCACGGTAACATCACTCGCCTCAGTCGGAGCATAAATAGAGACCAGGGAAATGACACCTAAGGAGTGACGAATCCTTAATCTCATAATACGCTCGTTGACCGGTGTTACCTCAATTATCATTGGGGTCAGCTTATTGGACACAGCTACAGCAACTCCTTGGGTATGGTAACCATCAGAGCGACCAGACCAATAGTAGGTGTAACCACCCACCATTATCTCGCCGCAATCCGGTCTCCGAACCTCAGAGAGAGCTGCAACCCCGATGTCCAAACGCTTGAGCTCAGATGATAACAGAGACAGGTGATCATCCTCTCTTAGGGATAGGACATTCCAGGCACCCACCCGAAGGGACCGCCTCAGGTTAACCCAAGGAGACCGCCGTCTGGTGGACGACACCTCAGCACCACTCCGACACACTCTCCCGCAATCTGACCCAGGGATGTTACCCCGTGGTTTCCCTCCTATCAAAGATTGGGGGTCCCGAAGGCTTTGCCCCAATCCCATCATCCGGTGAGCTGCCCTGCGAAGGGAAGCTGCACAGGAGGTACTCCCACGGAGTGGGTTTTCAGATTTTTTTGCGTTTTTGCGTTTTGCGGAATGAAGCGTTTTACGGTGGCTGGAGTGCAAATCCTGCCACCAACCTCCTAATAAGAAGTAGCCCAACTGCAGGAGGACGTCCGCAGACACAGTTGGGCACTAGATATGGATGGCCGTTGGCTCACAATTAGCTCCTCCGCCCTTTGAGGACATCTCAAACATTTGAGGACATCTCAAACAAAACTTGAGGAGGACATTTGAGGACATTTGAGGACATTTGAGGACATCTTTTGAGGACCTCCGCCCTTTGAGTTGCGGTTGAGGACATCGCAAACCACCATTCAGGTCCTGTCGGTGAGATATCTCTAAGTGCATGTGCAGTTAGCCCCAAACCCGTTGTTTAGAGGGAATAAATGTGATTCATTCGGGCTGCGACCCTTTGAGATAGCCGTGTTTCTGTTCTATCTTTATTTTGAACCAACCACATCTCAACCGCCATCACACAACAACCACCAACCACAACGCCGCTTCACAACAACAACCGCCAACAGCCACGATCTTTACCTTCACAACTCGCTCCCGCAAACATCGCATCACCGCCATTCCAAACGTCGACATGGCCATAAACCACCACCTTAAACCCTCCACCACCTTCACCTCTCCTTCTGCGGCCATTCACGCACCACCTGTGAACACCGGGCGTCGGGCTGTCCTGGGCTCGTACAAGGTGCGCGCCGAACCGCGAGTGCAAAGTGCGGCCTTTCTGCGGAGAATTCGGATCAGGAATGATACACGCCCACTTCTGATCCGTCCAATCAGCAAGCGCGCGGCGGTTTGGCCCCACCTCCAGGCGCGTCGGTGTAGAATCGCGATATGCAAATTCTAGGATCAGGGGAGACTCACGCCCCTTTTTCTCCGTCCAATGGGCGAGCGTGGCTCCACCCCCGAGCTCGTTCTGATCCAGAAATTTGCATATGGGTTCTCCTGCCGGCCTATAAAGCGCCGAGCGCGGGGCGAAATTGGCAGTCAGTTTGAGAAGAGTCAGTCTGGAGAGGTCGGAGAGCCGAGTGGAGCTTGCAGTCTGTCGGGGTTCGGAGTCTGTCGGGAAGCTGCAGAGAGAGGAAGCCTGGAGCCTGGGGCGCGGTCGAGTCGGTTTGAGCACACAGTCAGCCTTGGAGGAGCGGGGAGTGAGTCGGGAGGCGAGGGCGTACAGGTGGTTTGCTGCAGTCGGCTGAGGAGAATGGGGGAAGAGACCGAATAGCTCGGGTCTGAGGCAAGGAAGACGGCGGTCTTCGAAGTGGAATCGTATATGTACATATATATGTACATATATATATATATATATATATATATATACATATATATATATATATATATATATATATATATATATATATATATATATATATAGTGGAATCGTATATGTACATATATATGTACATATATATATATATATATACATATATACATATATATATATATATATATATATATATATATATATATATATATACATACATACATACATATATATATATACATACATATATATATATACATATATACATATATATATACATATATATATATATATACATACATATATATATATACATACATATATATATATATATATATATATATATATATATATATATATATATATAAAACATATGTACATATACATACACACACCAACCAGATCAATGGAATGATTGTTGGAAGTTTTAATAGAAGTATATACTTCCATATAACCAGTAGGCATGATGATACTTCCATACTTCCATATAACCAGATGATGATAACCAGTAGGCATGGTTTGCTTCATGTAAATAAGCTGTGTTTTTTTTCAGGACCAATCAAGTCAGCGGTCTGGCAATACATCCCCCAAATAAAGGGATGAGCGATCTGCATGATAAATGAAGGTTTTTGTACGAAACATCAATGGACGACGACTGCAGCCAACTACTGAAGGATCACACAAAACGGTGATCATTCCCCACATTATAATACAGCCCACTGACAAGTCCTTCCAATTTGCTATTCAACAAAAGGAAAAACGTTGTTCATAGAGAAGTGTTTGCCATAAAAATCTTACTTTTTTTTTTTTTGAAAGCAACACTGCAGCGGGAAGTCATGTGTGTGTGTGCACGTGTATGTTTGTGTGTGTACGTGTGTATGTGTGTGTGTAAGTGTACATGTGTGTATGTGTGTGTAACTGTGTGTGCTTTTGTATGTGTGTGTGTGTGTGTATGTTTGTGTGTATGTTTGTACGTGTGTGTATGTGTGTGTGTACGTGTGTGTGTTTGTGCATGTGTGTATGTATGTATGTGTGTGTAAGTGGAAATGTGTGTGTGTGTGTGTGTGTGTGTGTGTGTGTGTGTGTGTGTGTGTGTGTGTGTGTGTGTGTGTGTGTGTGTGTGTGTGTGTGTGTGTGTGTGTGTGTGTGTGTGTGTGTGTGTGTGTGTGTGTGGTGAAAATAGCGCTGTCTTTGGTTGTTGCCGGTATTACAAATCATCTCCCTTTATCTTCTTCATAAAAAAATGGAACCTTCTCAAAATTATCATCTGGAGTCTGCATATGATATATGCTGTGATCAATAAAATTGTTTCAAAAATGACAAAAATTATAAAATGCGTTTCCAAGATTGTGCCGAAGCACATTGCCCACCCCCGGTGGGCTTGGGTGTGTACTCCCGCCTGGAGGGAGTGAATGCCTGCTCGTGTAAGTAATAAATAAACATTTTTGTAAATGTGTATGGCATTGCGGCACTCCCAATGAGGGGGGGGGGTCGGGGTGGTGGGTTGGCATTACAAGTCATTTTGTCCGTAATTCTGTGAGGAAGGAGGGGGTGTGGGTGGGGGAGGTTACTGGGGGAGGGGGGTTCGGGTGGGGGGGGGAGGTTAACCCATTTGTAAGGGTGTGTTATTCCCTAGTATTCAAAATTCACAATTGTTTCCTCGAAGAAAACAAACAGAAGTTCAACATATTTTCCACTTGCATGATCAAATGTTTCACCTTTTCAATATCGAGCATTTTGCTGTATGACGGGGTGCTTTTACTCAAGTTGCAACTATGACCGTAATGAAATTAACTATCTACAGGTTTCCATAAAATTTACAGAACTTTGATTTTAAAAGTTGTTAACATGACATGAAAAGAAACATCATCCGAGATGCGACTTTGGCGATTACTTATCAATAGTTGTATCCGTCGCCTTTGACCTCTTTTGTGTGACCCGACTATAATCTGTCATCCTGGTGTTTCACATTCAGGGCAAGGCATCAATGTGTGCCATCCATCGGTCAATGGTAAACTGGGCGTCCCATACGCTTGCATTAGCTGATGACGTTCAAGATCCCACGGTGATTGTGACTGGGACCGTGTCCAAATTCCAAATTCTTTCCTTGACCCCCATTGTGATGGCAATGGCAAATGGCCCGGTGCAATCCTTGCCATAAGACTGCTATGGCAGAGCAGGACTCGCCCTCAGTAAAACTACGAAAGAACAACAATAGACCTCACCCTTTCCCACCCATTGACAATGTATTTAATAGACCATTGGTGTTTTAGCATTTATTCATTGCCACTGAATTGTGTAAATTTGATCCGCAAAAAGCCATGATGTTGTCATCGCCATCACCAATATTTCAGCCAAATGTTATTTCATCAAGTTTGAAAATAAATAGAAGTGATAAGTGACTAATTCTGTTGATCCCTGTCATGGATACACAAAAAGGTGACATTTTTGACCCTAAATCTATCATTCTCTACACCGATACATCATTTACCCAAATGCCACCACTCCCGTCTCTGCCACATTTTACTACCACCTCAAATTCAGGTCTGAATGCCAATTAAAAAAAAAAAAAATTGCCAAAGGTTTCATCCAAATTCTATTTTGGATCCGCTCATCATGGATCCTACCGTTATACATCACTTTTGCATCCAAATTGCAATGGATCTGTATCAAGGAAGGAAACACAGTTGAGAAGGCAGACAGGCTTGAAATGAATATACCCTGAGTGTGGACCTTGTGCTGGTTTCCTCTGCATCACACAAACAAGAGTCACCTGCACCTCCTCGGGCCAGGCCAGTTCCACAAGGGCCAATTGTTTCCACTCAGCCTCATATTGTGAAGTGACGTACAGTGGAATGGGCAGGGTGCTGGAGGCGGGCAAATATGTGTTTACATGCGCAACAAAGCAAGTGCCAATAATAACCTACTCACCTTGGAACATTTTAACACAGACAAAAATAATGCAGAATCATGTGCAGTATAAATAATTACGGTAGATCTTTGCATTTAATCTTAACGACACGTAATTGGCAACACGCAACCCCAACCAACTGCAATTGGTGCAGCAGCAATGCATCTTATCCACTCCAACCAGATATCAATTTACACTTCCTGACATCCATTCTATGAATGTAATGACCCAAACCAAGTTCTGGCATTGACAAATTGACCTTTTCGGGAACATTTTGAACAAAGTGTTATGCAAAGATGAACAAGGTCATGCTGAAGTTAACTCCTGTATGCAATAATACAACACAAACTTTCGTCGAGGCCAAACCAGGCTGAAAGTTCCAGGCGATACGGACAAGACCTTGAGGCTGGCGATATGCCAGGCGTCTCCTGTAAGGCCTGGCATGCTCTACTTGTGGACTGGCAAGGCCTCGGCCTGCCTTGCATATAGGAGAATCAAAACAAGATGGACGCCACTCGAGGGGGAATCTGGCTGCACATCAAGTGAGGACACTGCCAGTAAGCAGCGTGTTTGGACTGTTGCTTGAGAAAGTAGAGGAGCAGGAGAGTAGAAAGATGTTTAGGGTGGAGGGGTGGAGGTGCAAGGGGTGGAGGAAGGAGGGTGGTGATTCTCAACAATGATGCCTTTGTTATGCACTACAAAACCTGTGCTTATGATTCCAAGTAACACAAACTATCACATTGCACGAAGGCCGAAACATGCCGGAATCATTTAGCACATCCTGTAACAGGCTTAAGGAAAAAGTCCCTGAGTTTTGTCTGGCCACAGTCGGTATCATATCAGGCCATCCAGGGCATGGGAATAGGTGGAGCACAATGAAGCCACATTGGAAACAAGTGAAACTTGTGTAAAAATCCACAGCCAAAAAATCCATGGCTGGTTTGTTTCGGTATAAGAAAACAGAAAGGTTATTTGTGGCTTCGAAAGCTTCATGTGCACTTATTTCTTCCACAATACACAAATTATACCGAGATTAATTCAAGCAGTCGAGCTCGAGTCATTTTGCAATGCATTCAGGAGAGGCCCGTTGGGATGTAAAAAGCAATTTTCATGACATCTGGTTAAAACCACTATTCTAAGGGTTCTGAAATTTTATGGTCGACGAAAGAGATGTCAGAAAAGAGTTCAGAGAAAGGAAGAAACCCTGGCCATTTGCAGTGGAGAAATTCATGAAATTACTTCTTATTATCACAAAGGATGATAATGGTTGAAAAAAATTTATATATAATGAACTGTTATTAGCTTCAAAGACCCTTAAATCACTTATAATAAGAGATATGTAAGAATCCCCTTGATTGAGAGACAAGTGCATGTACGTCATGCAGAAAACCAGATCTACCACTCGCTGCTTTACATGAAGTCGGTGACGGCAGGTGTGCTGGGGAGAATGACGTGTGCAATTTCTTGTCGACTTTTACCTTCTGGTGATAAGCAACATGCAAAGTCAGTCGCAAGGGCCGAATAGCAAATACAGAGACCACAGAAAAATTGTACTGTCAAATTGTTTGGGCTGGAGAAGGACAGGAGGAAGGAATGGAAGAGGATATTCTTCAGCCAAAGACATAAAACACAACCCAAGCATGACCCTCACATTCCCTCCTCCCCAAATCCTTCGTACCCCTTTGTTAGAAGTATGATATGTGGTATATGCTTCTGTTTTGGTAGCTTTTATACCTTTCATGATTCTCTGTATGAAAGAAGGAGAACTGAAAGTGTCTTCAACATGTCATATGCTTGAAAGTGTCTTCCCAGTTGGCTAATTCCAGATCCTTGCATTTGGAGCAATAATGAGTCAAATGTTGATTAAGCCTGGTGTTAAGTCTCACTATCTGTTTGAAAATCAGTCTGGAATTCACCGTCAAGAGATGAGATTGGAAGAAGAGAGGAAAGATTCCTCCCCCCCCTCCCCAACCCCACTCTCACTCTGCACAACTTCCTCAGCCCTGGTTATATATGCCAGATCTTTCGAGCTGATGGTCTCGCAGGCGATTTTGAATATTCAGAACTGAACAAAGAGGGATGACAGACACGGATGAATGGACACACACACACACACACACACACACACACACACACACACACACACACACACACACACACACACACACACACACACACACACACACACACACACATACACACACGCGCGCACACACACACACACACACACACACGAAGGATAGGCATCTTCCCACACCTTATTCAATAAATGAAAAGTTAGATTTCATGATTAACTCCAATAATAAATGAATATGTGTGCACACCACATTGAATTGTCTTTGTGAATGTTTTCTTTTTACCAATTAGATGTTAGTTCAGAGTCAGTTTGCCTTATTATCTGATGTAATCATTATTTCTGTAGATATTTCACCGAAAAGGTTTGAAAAGAATGTCACTCTGTCGAGTGCATAGTCTCGCCTCGCATAATCATTCTGAACATCGTTAACTGAACAAGCCACTATTATGGCCCACTGCTGTTATTGCCTGTGACCATTTCTGTGCACTCACATCGGGTCTTCGATTAAGGCTAAATTGTGTCAATAAAAATGTATATGGAAAAAAAAATTAAAAGGATATTCCCCATGGCTAATCAATCATATGTAGGAAGCTTCGCATCGATCTGTTAAACGGTTCTGGAGAAGATATTTTAATGTTTTTATTTGCAATCCAACATGGCAGCCAGAACACGTGACCGATGGCGTTATGAATGTAATTCTTCACTCACATCGGGTCATCGATCAGATGTATGAAGTTTCAGATTTTTCGGATAAGGGTTTCGATTAAACCAATTATGGCTGGAATCCCACTTCACCGATGATGGCATCATGATGAGGTACAAAACAAAACAGTGACGAACAGAGACATGAGGAGATCTGTGGAAGGGAAGGGGATGGGGGCAGGGTACAAAGGGTGAATAAGATGGACACCTTTGGGACTTTCAGGAAGGAAAGCTGGGAATTTGAAGGATGTGTGTTTGGGGTGGATTGACGGGGGTAGAAAAGATCATGGTTTTGGTTGGGGGATGACAAGAGATGATGGTGAACAGCTATATTGAAGACCTGGAGGGAAGAGTGGGACAGAAGAAAGTGTGGGAGCTTGTTCCAGAGGCAGGGAAAAAAGAGGAATGAAAGAGTGAAGGTGAGCAATGTTTCTTAATTTTGGTAGTTTTACCAGAAGGGGGTTGCTGGCGGACCTTGAGTGCCCTGTGGAAATGTGGGGAGTGGGGTGGGGGGGGGGACATCTCTGTCAGAGCAGAGAGGCGAGACTGGAGTGGGAGATACCAATGATCCTAAATGCCTTGGTTTCCACGGCATGAAGCCGAGAAAGGTGAGTGGCAGGAGCACCAGCCCAGAGGGTAGAGCAGTACTCTATCAGGCTGTGGACGAAAGCATTGTATGTGGTCAAGAACTCAGGTGTGTCAAGGAAGGACTTTGCATGACGGACAATGCCCTGTCCATGACTGGCTTTGGAGGCCAGCATGGAAATGTGGCTTTCCCAGGAGAGATCATGGCAGATAGTGAGACCCAGAAGCTTGAATGAAAGGACTTGTTCAAGAGGATTGTTGAAAAAGTAGATTGGGGGATTTTTCCATATGGTCCTTTCAGAGGGATATCGTGAGAGAGTTTGAGATTTGTTAGGATTGATAGACATGTTCCACGTGTTGGAGCAGCTTGTGATTTTACCCAGATCTGCAGAGAGTGAAGAAGCTGCTGCTTGCTGATCTGAGGGATGACAGATGGTACGGCAGAGGGTGGAGTCATCAGCAAAGACATAAAGTGGATTTCCAGAGAGTCGGAGAGATCATTGATGAAAACCAGAAAAACAACAGGGCCGAGAACGCTTCCTTGAGCAACTCCAGCCTGGACAGGAAGAAGGGATGAGAGAACTCCATTTAGGGCCACACGTTGGCTGCGACAGGAAGTTTGGGAGAAAAGTTTTATTGAGCAGTTTCAGAGAAAATGTCCAATTGTTTTTCTTTAATCCAATGTCTTCCTTACCATGTGACCTATGACATCAGCATTATCAATAAAATATTCTCCATGGGGAGTCACTCCTATGTTTAAAGTTTTGCATCTATCAGACAAGCGTTTGCAGAGAAAACTAGAGGGGGAGCACTCGGGAGAGTGCAAAACCTCCGCCGCCAATACTGCTGGGTCACTCAAGTGAACCTTATATGTTATTCATTTAATATGATGTCAACAGTGCTGAGAGTTATAGTTCTTTTCTCCAAAAAATTTTTGGGGGAGGAGGGCGGGGGGGTTGGAAATCACTTAAAACATGTAAAAATGCAAAAAAAAAATTCGAAATTTTGTTGAAAAAAAAGTTGCAAAAATTTTTTTTCTCTAACAATTTTTTGCGGGGGTTGGAAATCACTTAAAACATGTAGAAATGCAAAAAAAATTCTTTTTTTTGGCGGGGGGGGGGGGGTTGGAAACCACTTAAAACATGTAAAAATGCAAAAAAGATTTTTTTTTCTCAAACAATTTTTTTGGGGTGGGGGGGGGTGGAAATCACTTAAAATATGTAGAAATGCAAAAAAAAAAAATTTCTCTAAATTTTTTTGGGGGGGTTGGAAATCACTTAAAACATGTTGGAATGCAAAAAAAAAATTTTCTCTATTTGTCACATTTGTCCTTGTCACATACCGAACCTGTCCACAAAATTTCATCCGAATCATTCCACAACTTTTTGAGATATCCTGCACACAAACAAACAAACAGGCAAACATAGAATTAGAGACAGACAGACAGACAGACAGACAGACAGACAGACAGACAGACAGACAGGGGTGAAAACAAAACCTCCTTGCACCTTTGGTGGAAGAAGTAAAAAGATTTAAAGTGAAAATATATAGACTTGGACACAGACAGACAGACAGACAGACAGACAGACATTGCACTATATGGATGCCACATCTTTTCTGAAAATGACAATATTAATATTCAATACCAAACTCGATTGAAATGCCAAGAAGTTTTGATTTTTACATTTTAATTGTATTTTTTTGTGGTTGAATGAGTCCTTTGTTTTGGATGGGACATTATTGGGATGCGATTCAATGAACTTGCATGTTAGAAGCAGATACGAAACAGAATCATAAAGCGATGTCTACGTGAATAACGGTCCCTTGTAAGATATACTTTAGTCTTTGTCGTCATTTTTATCATCAACGAGACGACCCATGGACCCGTTGTGACAGCGGTTGATAAAACAAAATCATTTCAAGAAGAAAAAAAAAAGATAGCTCCAGCGAACTATACCGCTGAGGTTGTTTGCATTGATCAAATACTCCTGAAGAGTACTTGACTGAATCGGGAATTGATTTTTTAATATATTTTTTTCTTTGCCCGATTTGAACGAAACTTGATATTGCGCGTCAATGTGACAAAAAAAAGGTGGCCCGAAATTTTTTGCGCTATCGTGTACTGTTTTGGCTGTATTTTGGGAACATACATACATACATACATACATACTGTATATACAAGATGAGAGTTTTCGTAATGTATAGATAGATATAGATATCAAACATCGAGACCAAATCCTCTTTAACATATGGGGTATGGGTTATGTTCTATTAACAAGCAGCTTGCTATCGATGCCAAGCTAGCTGTTCTGTATCAACCACTTTGCAAGACACTTGGCAAGCGACAAGGGAGGTGCTTGGCAAGCAAGCCGTTTGCTCATGGAACACACTGCAGGTCACTTCCTCCTTCTTCCCACTCCCTTCCTCCATCCCAGCAAATGATGGATATGGATTGGTTAGAGGTCGAATGTGAAAAAACAGAGTTTGTAACCTGATCAGTTGAGGACGATGGGGCAGGGACATGAGCGAAAAATAAATAAGTGATCTAGGTACCGTGGGGTAAGGAGAGGGGAGGTTTGTTGGTCTACATGAGCAGCTGGAGCAGCAACAGCTGCCAGTAGCGTCGGTACGGGGTGAAGGTATTCAAGCTGGGTGGTGAGGTTATAATAATGTGGCCAGGTAATCTGCACGGGCATTGCAGTAAGAGCTTAAACAAAAAACAATCTTTGAATTCATCGATATCGATCAGAAGCACATTGTATTCTTGCGATCAATTCGTCGAGATCATGTCGTCTGATGAAATTGTCGACTTGCTTTGTGGATCCATTCTGTGTATGAACCTTTTCATTCATCTATTCATTCACAGTTTGAGGCTCAGTCTGACGCACTGAGGGTCTTGATGAGATAGATGTTAACTTCACGTGACGTGCTCTATCCATTGTGAACGACGTAAAGTTCCACCAAGAACGCGCTCTAAATCTCTGACGTACTCGATTAGAACCCAGTCTTTCCTGGAAGACCATTTCTGCTGATAATGAACTGCGACTCGTGTTACTTGGACATTGGAAAAGTCATTGGAATAGGATCCCAAGAACCTTTCGAGTGCCCCATATTTTTTAATACTGTACATGGTTAAGACTTCTATTTGAAAATGTATTTTTCCTTCTTGAACACGCATCACTTTCACCAGTCAGTCTTATTGCATCCACAATGTCATATTTCCAACCTTTCCACAATACATCTGACAACACACACACACACACACGTATATATATATATATATATATATATATATATATATATATATATATATATATATATATATATATATATATATATATATATATAAGCATAAATATATAGACATATAACAAGCTCAAATGAGTGAAGATCCTGGTCCTCTTAATGATGACGTCATAAAAACGAATATGACGTCATTGTGATGTCTCAGGTTTGCGATAAATTACACTGAACAACAAAAATTTTTTACTGGAGATGTGTAAAGTGATTTAGACTAATTTGGGTACGCTGATTTCAAAAATCATAACCGTTTTGCTGTATCACGTCAGGATTTTCAGTAACAGAAATATTCCCATTGCCTAGAAGTCAGGATTTCAATGAAATTTACAAAAATTCATTTATTCATTTATTTCATCATGAATGCTTCAAAATTATAGAAATTACAGAAAAACTCCACTAGAATGTAATTAAAAATGCTTTAGGCATTTGGCTTTGCGTTTGTGCTGCTCTGTGTCAGTTTCACGATGCAGGAACCAGCAGAAATCGCCCATCATGTTCGGGTTGTGCCGCCCTTGGTAACGCGTCTCCATGAGTGAAATCTCTTGGTGGAATCGCTCGCCGTGCTCGTCCGAGACTGCTCCCAAGTTGTCAGGGAAGAAGTTCAGGTGCTGGTGTAGGAAATGGATTTTCAGGGACATCCTGGAGCCAAGTTTCCTGAAGGACTCCAGCAGCTGCTGCACTATTTCTTCATAGTTGTCCGCGCGCTCGTTCCCCAAGAAGTTGTCCGTCACAGCTTTGAAGCTCCTCCACGCTGCCAGCTCTTTGGGGTTTAGAGTTGTCGGAAAAGTTTCGTCCTTCATAATCTGTCGGATTTGCGGTCCAACAAAGACACCAGCCTTGATCTTGGCCTCCGACAAGGTGTTGCCAAACTTTTCCTTGAGGTATAAAAACCCACGCCCATTCAGATCCATTGCCCGTACAAAACTTTTCATCAAGCCGAGCTTTATGTGGAGTGGTGGAAGGAAAACCTTGGCTGGGTCGACAAGGGCGACATGCTTCACGTTGTGTCGACCAGGTACATGCTCTTTTCACTCTTCCCAATCTTTCTTCGTCCAGTGATTCTTGTCGTCTCTGCTATCCCAGAGACAAAGGAAGCACATGTATTTTGTGTAGCCTGACTGCAGCCCTAACAACAGCGCCACCACTTTCAAGTCTCCGCAGATGTGCCAGTTGAAGTCATTGTACTTGATGGAATCAAGCAGCTGCCGCATAGTCTCATAGGTCTCTGTCATGCCGAACGCGTGAGCCAGTGGGACTGATGGTTTCTCGTTGCCATTGTGGAGCAAAACAGCCTTCAAGCTGTTCTTCCCCGAATCGATGAAGAGGCGCCAGTGTGCAGGATCGTGATCACACCCAAGTTCTTTCAACAGACCGTTGATGTCACTGCAGAATGTCATCGTGTCTTCCATCTCAAAGAACTCAGCCATGTCTCTGTGACGTGCTCTGAACAAGGATATCTTGGTGTTAGGTTCAAGTAGATTCCACTGCTGCAGCCTTAATCCAAGCAGCTCTGCCTTCGCCTTTGACAGCGAGAGATCTCTTACAAGATCATTTAAGTCTCCCTGGTTCAGAAGGTGTGATTCTTGAGTGTCGGGTTCAAAAGGTTCATCATCACCATCCTCTTCACCACTGCTTACAGCTATGTTCTGATCAGCTGGAGGTGTTGGAACGGGGTTCTCGTCATCATGAGGCACAGGTTTACGAGCAGAGACGCAGTCAGCGTACTTGATGTGACCTTTATTCTTCTTGTTGAAGCCGGCGATGCTTGTGCAGCAGAAATAACAATCATCATGATGATTTTTTTTTTTTTTTTTTTTTTTTTTTTTGTATACCTTGGTCGAGGCTCGTATGAGAGCTAACACACAACTCACAGCAAGGAGGCATGAGACAAGAGGGGCGGGAGTGGAAGGGACAAAACATTGGGGAACAGACACAGGTGAACTGTGGAAGGGAGAGGGATGGGGATGGGACGGGGAACATGGCGAGGGGAAGATGGACATTAAAGGGACTTTCAGGAAGGAAAGCAGGAGAATTGAAGGAAGTGGGCTTGGGTGGATTATCGGGGGTAGAAAAGATCGAGGATTTGGATGGGGGGAGATAAGAGGTGGTGGTGAACAGCTGTTTTGAAAGCCTGAAGGGAAGAATGGGAAAGAATAGAGTGAGGAAGTTTATTCCAAAGGCGGGAAAAAGAGGAATGAAAGAGTGAAGATGAGCAGTGATTCGTGATTTTGGTAGTTTTACCAGAAGGGGGTTGTTGGCGGACCTTGAGCGCCCTGTGGAAATGTGGTTGGGACAAATCGCAGAGAGAGCAGGGGGGGCAAGGCTGGAGAGGAGTCGGTAGAAGACAGAAAGACCACCGACCAACCTGCGGTGATTGAGTGAGAGGCCCAAAGACTCAGCTTCATTGCGGGAGATGCCAATGATCTTAAAAGCCCTGGTTTCGACAGCGTGAAGTCGAGAAAGGTGGGAGGCAGGAGCACCAGCCCAGAGGGGAGAGCAGTACTCCATCAGGCTACGGACAAAAGCTTTGTAAGTGGTCAGGAGCTCAAGAGGGCCGAGGAAGGACTTTGCACGACGGAGGATTCCCATTCGGCGACTGGCTTTTGAGGCAAGGTTGGAAATGTGACTTTCCCAGGAAAGGTCATGGCAGATAGTGAGACCCAGAAGCTTGAAAGAAAAGACTTCTTCCAGAGGATTGTTGAGAAAGTGGATGGGGGGGTTTTGTAAACGGTCCTTTCGAAGAGACATAGTGAGAGTGTGAGATTTGTCTGGATTGAAAGACATGTTCCACGTGTTGGACCAGTTTGTGATTTTATCCAGATCTGCAGTGAGCGAAGAAGCTGCTGCTTGCCGGTCTGAGGGATGACAGATGGTACGGCAGAGGGTTGAGTCATCGGCAAAGAGAAATAGAGGATTTTCCAGAGAGTCCGAGAGATCATTGATGAAAACCAGAAAAAGAACAGGGCCCAGAACTCTGCGAAGAATGATTCTGCGGCTCACGCCATATCATGGGCACCGCAAATGGCATGCTTGCGCGCTTGCCCACCAACCACTGAGTCAAGGTTGTGTGACAGCTTGTGCAGCAGATGTGTGGTGCCCAGCTCTGTTCTTGGTCCCCCACCTTACACCCGAAGTAGTGAAAGTAGGCGGCCTTCATTTTCACTGCTGTAGATATACTTCGCTGCTGATATTTTTTGGTATACCGACCACAGACATAACAGAAGTTGTCAGGATGATTGGTACAGGAACGCCTACTCATCTTTATCTGAAAGAAAGAAATATAACACAAGTTAACAACAATTGTACGAAATAGACATGTTAAAGACATATGTAAATTTCATTGAAATCCTGACTTCTAGGCAATGGGAATATTTCTGTTCCTGAAAATCCTGACGTGATACAGCAAAACGGTTATGATTTTTGAAATCAGCGTACCCAAATTAGTCTTAATCACTTTACACATCTCCAGTAACAAAAAATTTTTGAAATTTGTTGTTCAGTGTTATCTGTGCTAATGCCCAGCTTGATTCCCGCAAACAAAATTCAAACAGCTTGCCGAGTTTCGGAGATAATGATATAGGCGATTTCCATTAGCGGCGATATTATGACGTCAACTCTTTTTTTTGGAAGAATTTCCAAAATCGGAGATGGTGACTGCCTGCGCGTGAGCTTTCTGCATATACATGGCAAGTTTCACGAAGATCCGATGAAAACTCTGGGTTGTGAAACAAAAAATATCAAAAAATAGGAATGACATCATAAAAATTGATATGACGTCATAGGGATGTATCATAATGTGCGGTAATTCATCTCTGCTAATGTCCCGTTCGATTCCCTCAAAAAGAATTCAAAAAGCTTGCCTAGTTTCGGAGATAGTTTTTTCGGCGATTTCCATTAGCGGAGATATTTTGACGTCATAACTTTTTTTCGAGGAGGAATTTTCAAAATCGGAGATGGTTACTGTCTGCGCAGGGTATTTTTTACATATACAGTATATGCCAAGTTTCAGGAAGTTTCGATGAAAACTGTAGGCTGTGAAACAAAAAAGTCCACAAGAAGAAGATGAAGAACAACAACGTGAGTAAGACTGAGATCCTCCACGAGGATCTAAAAATATATATGAATATTAAAAATATAAATATAAATATATATTTATAAAGAACCAAATATATAGATGTAGATGTTGATGTAGATGTTGATGTAGATGTATAGATGTAGATGTATAGATGTAGATGTATAGATGTAGATGTAGACCATATATATATATATATGACAACATACCAAGTTTTCTCATTTCCTCCACTGCCCTCCATCTCCCCACCACCCACCCACCATCCTTCCACCACCTTCTCGCTTGGTCCACATTACAGACCATGTGAGCCCATAAAACGACAGGAAACGTTCCTTAAACAACGCTCAAAAATATTTTCCCCTCAACCCCTACCACCTGCTCACAACATCCCCTAACACTCAACCAGTGGACGGCTCACATGGTGGTCACAGCGATCTTTCGAACCCTAAGCTAACTCAGAGTGTGCAGCTGCAGTTCAGCACCATTATTAAAACCACCACCCCCACCACCTCGCCACAACCCCCTTCCCCCTTCCTCAAGCAAACAAATACTGAAAAAGGGTCATAAACTCCAGCTTGTAAAATGGCTTCCCTGTGCTGGCGTCACAGTTATATTTATTTACTGTCATGTTTGGAACAGATACTTCAATGTTTCATTCTGAGCAACTTCATATATTGATACGTAACGGAATAAGAAAAAACAAATTGGAAGAGAAAATGCATTGGTAATGAGGAGTTTGGGACAAACATGAAGGCAGTCAGACAGCTTACCAATCAGCATCACGAGGTCAACCAATGCTTTAATGGTTGTGGAAATAATTTTGCATTATGTATTCCTAAGTGAACCACACAGCTTCTTACATTAATCAATTTCCTAGCAAGTTGCGCTAGATGTCAATTAATCTCACTTATTATGGGTTTGGAGGATGTAGCAATGATAACTTATCCAGTAAAGGTGTTTGGGGTCTCATATCGAGGAAAGGGGTGGTGGCAGGGTCAAAACATTCCTCATATTTGACTACCTAATAAATAGATGGTCCCCGACATTCTTATGCACTCGCTCAATTTTATGGATCTGCGAGCTGAATGGGGGATAATTGTTTGGAAGAGTGGGAAGTGGATGGTATACTGGAGGCAAATTTGGGCTGGATTTCATGTGGGTTCGTCTGCACTCTACACGAACCCATTCTGCTCCACACACTGATCCGCTTTACGAATAGCAGTGGCACTCCATCATTTGCAAACTCCCTCATCCCACGGTGTATTGAGTGAGACAAAAAAGTTTCCTCGTCGAGATGCAGTATCTATGCCGGAGGAAACTCTGGCAACCGGAGAAACTGCCATGGACTACAATCAAAAGGGGACTTCATCGGGGCCATTACAGTAGAAGTTGTGGTAATAGTAGTAGTAGTAGTAGTAGTAGTAGTAGTAGTAGTGGAAACCTCTCTCTTGCTCCCACCCCCTTCTCGCACCACCTCCCTCCCAGAGTATAAGCATAGATATATACACACATCTACAAATTTATACAGATATATATATATATATATATATATATATATATATATATATATATATATATATATATATATATACATACTGTATCAGTATATATATATATATGTCGCTATATATGGAGCGTCGCTCTCCAGCTCTCTTTCTCTCTCCCTCCTCCCTCCCTCTCTCCCTCGCTCGCTCCCAACACCTTCCTCGCAACTCCTCTCTCCTTAAGTGTGTAGCGATGTGTGCTGAGGCATCGCTCTTCCTCCCTCTTTCCTAGCTCTCCCCCAATCCCTCACTCCCCCGCATTCCTCGCTCTCCCGCCAAACCCTCCGCCTTCCCAACTCCCCCTTTCCAAGCCCCCCATCCTCACTTCCCACCAACCACTCTCCCCCCACCAACTCCTTTCTCTCCCCCATCCCCCTCCTCACTCTCCCCTACCCCCTTCTGTAGTGGGGCATCTCTCCCCCTTGCCTCACTCTCCTCCCCCTTTCCGAGCCCCCTTCCTCACTCCTCTCTTTTCCCTGTACTCCTTCTCTCTCTCTCCCCTTCCTCCTTCTGGGATGAGGAATCACCTCCCCTTGCTCCCCCCAACCTCCTCTCTCTCTCTCCTGTCTTTCCATCCACACTCCTACTCCTTGCCCCCTACCCTCACCTCTCCCCCTCCTCTCTCTCTCCCCTTCCTCTCTCTCTGTCTTTCTCTTGCTCCCACCACATTCTTCATACCCCTACCTTCAGTATGTACAGCAGCGTGTGGTGAGGCGTCGCTCTCCCCTTTCCTAGCCTTCCTCCTCTCTCCTCCACCCTCCTCACTCCCCTTCTTTCTCTCTCGCCGCACCCTCACCCCTCCTCTCCTCTCTCTCGCTCCACCTCTCTCTCTCTGTCTCTCTGTGTCATTCTGAGCGAGTCGTTCGTGCTCCATCATTCTGAGCGAGTCGTTCGTGCTCCGTCATTCTGAGCGAGTTACTCGTACTCCATCATTCTGAGCGAGTCGTTCGTGCTCAGTCATTCTGAGCAAGTCATTCGTGCTCCATCATCTTGAGTGAGTTGTTCGTGTTCCGTTATCCTGAGTGAGTCGTGCATGCTCTCTCCATCATTCTGAGCGAATCGTTCGTACTTCATCGTCCCGTGCGAGTCGTTTGTGCTCCGTCACTCTAAGTGAGTCGTTTGTGCTCCATCATTCTCAATGAAATGAAACTCGATGAAACTGCACTTTGTTAGAAATGCATGCGCAGCTGTACCTTCATCTCCATCATCTTCGTCTTCATCAACTCTAGCCCGAGGCAGTGATTGAGCTCAGTGGTTTCACGGAGGCTGAAGTCAGCGAAGAAAGGTAACAGATTGCAGACATTGCCCTGCAAGAGGGATTTGA
This sequence comes from Eptatretus burgeri, assembly GCF_056783735.1. Classification (NCBI taxonomy): domain Eukaryota; kingdom Metazoa; phylum Chordata; class Myxini; order Myxiniformes; family Myxinidae; genus Eptatretus; species Eptatretus burgeri. The sequence continues at coordinate 13,784,997 of NC_140974.1, forward strand.
GGATGTCGATGAAGATGATGTTGAGGATTTGCTTCTCTCACACAGGGAGAAACTGAGCAATGAAGATCTTCTGGCTCGAGAGGAGGAGCGCATCAGAGAGGATTCTGAATCAAATCCATTATGAAGTTCTTCAAAAAAAATCCCAAGTGAATCAGCCTCCGTTTCACCTTTTGAGCCTTCAACCTCAACTGGACACAGCCTGCCACACCTGAATAGCCTGCCACAAGCAGTATGCACTGTATCCAACCCCAATCATGGCAGCACTTATTAAAAACTAATTCATTTTTATGTTTTTATTTGTTATATGTTTTATTGACATATTGTTTACTGCTTTTTTGAGGTTTTTATGGAGGTCTTCAACATTAAAAGGTTGAAATCTTCCACATTTGGAACAAAACCCCCATTTGGAACAAAACCCCCATTTCTACGTGTTAAATATTGCCCCTGTAACACGTTTTCGGATAACATGGCATTTTGCAGGAACGAATCCCCCGTGTTATATGAGGGTCTCCTGCATTGTTTAATCCCTTGTTGACTCAAAGGTAGCAGAGCCAGGGAAGTGGTATATGGGGTCACATCTGCTCTGTAAGGCTGGCAATTCGACTTTACTCTTCCAGTTTCTAATAGATTTGTGTTAACGTTCCGTCAAAATCACTTTATCAATTCGATATCACTTTATCAAGCTCGAACTGATAATTTAAAATATTTTTACTTTTAATGTACCTTTTTTTTTAATTGTGTTGTGGTGAAATGTTAATAGATCAATACACGGTAAGGCAGTTCAGCTCTTTTTATTTTTTCTTTGACCACCACATTTCAAGTTTGGTTGCAGGGGGGGGGGGACGATGTGGGGGCCTCCACTCCTCTAATATCCCGGGGGCAGTTCAGCAAAAATTCTGGCTCCGAAGGTCCCGTTTAGTATATGGAGGGACAAGAAGTCTGAATACAAAGTGGACAGGCTTTGCATTTTCAGGTGCTTTCTAGTTTAGGTTTTTGTTTTGTGGAGCACATTTTCAGTCTCCAAACTGGCCTTCAACATGTCGTGTGTGTGTGTGTGTGTGTGTGTGTGTGTGTGTGTGTGTGTGTGTGTGTGTGTGTGTGTGTGTGTGTGTGTGTGTGTGTGTGTGTGTGTGTGTGTGTGTGTGTGTGTGTGACGCACACGTGCGGTGTTCATGTAATCATTTGTGCACGTATATCCTAGTGAGTGGTGTAGAATTGAATAAAACATTTTCTTATGTTATAAGTATACAATAAACATCATTGGTGGTGGTGTCATGGTTTGAGCATCTGTTCTGAGTCTGGTGAGGTCAGTGGTTTAAACATGGTTCAAACCCTGATCCAGTCAAAGCAACGACTTCTAAAATGGTACTGTCTTCCAAAATGGTGCTTCCTTTCTTGATGCTAAGCATTTCAAAGGATAGAGTGCAGACAAATAACCATAGGTTGGTCGTTCTCGCAGAGGCTTTGATGGATGAAATGGCCTCCTCCTGCATCAAAGTTCCTTGGAAGGGAATATATGTCATGACAATATCATAAAAAAAGAAAACAGTGATGAACTGAATGAATGTCGATTTGGAATCCCTGATGATTGGAACAATGGATGATAACTTTTTTTTGTCAGGTCAGTCTTTTGGGACTGCCAATGGAAACATGTAACCCAGTGCTACCTGCCGCATGGTCAGGTTGACGGCGACAAAACCAACATCCGGCACTGGCTTTGCGAGTGGGGAGGGGGACTGTGACACCCTGCCAGGATGAAAAACAACACCTCATGAAGGGTGGATGAGCTCCCATTGGGAGCCAACGGCCATCCAGTACGGAGATGGCGTCTCCTAAAAAAACACCCAATGGGGGAAGGAAAATTAATTTTTCCGCCTCGCTGAGTTACCCCCTCCTGCACAGTAGTCCTGTGAAGCGGTTTCCTTGTTTCAGGACAAGGTGAAGGTTTGCCAGTTTTTCCTCTTCTTCTTTTTCTTTGTAGTCCTTTACAAACAGTGGCTTTCAAGCCTTGTTTAGGGATGAACTTCAATAAATTTTAAAAAAGTAAAAAAGACAAACACATATAGGAGAGTGCTTACTCCTGGAGCAACTTCCAAGATTTCTGTCACTTCTGTGAACAGATGAAAAAGCAATGATTTTGCCAAAAGTCAGGTAGGTGACGGAGCAAGACAAATGCTGATTATGGCTCCATTACCTGTGTTATTTCTAATGAATTCCATGTAAATGGTTGAATAATACAAATATCTATCGATTCTCGTGAGCAAAAAAAATCAAAACAAGAATCCAAAAACCATGGCACGTGTCATTTGAAAATTTCCTGTGCATGCACATTGGGAGGACATCTCAGCAGCAGAATTCCAGCAAACTATTACACTATAAAAGGGTAATTTATTGTGAGAGAATGAACATAAAGTTCACATCAATACACAAAGAATAGCCCGCCAGAGGTGGCAATTAATACTAGTGTAAATGACTACGACTAACAAACAGTGAGTGTGTTATATGAAACGCTTACAGTTCATTGATCCATAGCTGGCACCACCTGAAGGTGAAATTCTCTGACGCCGTGCAGTAATAATAATGGGTTTGGCTGCTTTCTGGATGTGGAACTCCATGGTGCGCCAAATGGAAGCGATCATCGGCAGTTGTGTCCACATTTATGTGGAAGTTGCAGGGGCTTGGCAGATTGACAGATACCCTCAGGAGCGATTCTGTCGAGTTATATAGCTATGCCTCTGCACCACATTAGAAATAGGATAGAGGTACAATCTGTTATATGCGGTCATTTGGAGCTCATTTTAATCGTTTTTCGAAAGTTTAGGTTATTCTCACCAATTTCTTCATCTTCATCCGGAAACTTGGCTTCTTATTACTTTTCCTCCGTCCTCTGTCACCGAAGGTGGATGGAGGTTAATATTCATCCCTGTCCGATTGTTTGTCTGTTTGCAGAATATCTCAAAAAACTTTGTGGACAGATCCAGACGAAACTTTGTGGACAGATTGAATGTGTGATATGGAAGAATTGATTCGATTTTGGATTTAGATCCCAATCAGGATACAGATCCGATAATTTTTAGTGATTCTTCACCGTTGAATGATCGGGCTAAAAACGTTATTTAACACGATATCTCAAAAAGGTTACGGACGGATCCAAATGAAACTTTGTGGACGGATTGGGTGTGTGACACGGAATAATTTATTCGAATTTGGAGAAGATCCGAATCCCGACACAATAATTCTTTAAATGATTTTTTCAACATCGAGGGATGCAAAAACAACTTATTGAAAAATTGGTAAGTTGACAAGAACAATCTGATTCGATTTTGGTGAAGGTACGGATCCAGATCCGACTTGTCAGTGGGATACAAAACGTAAACTATTCAGCCTGGTGAAGGTACGCACTTTACTGAGTGCTGTTCTTGTTACCTCCTCCACAGAAGGTGGACGGAGGTTATGTTTTCACCATTGTGTTTGTTTGTCTGTGAGCAGGATATCTCAAAAAGTTGTGGACAGATTCGGACGAAACTTGGAGGGCAGGTTGGGTGTGTGACAAGAAAGAATTGATTCAGTTTTTGTGAAGATCCGAATCAGGATCCGGATACTCGTGGTTCTTTACCATTGAGTGAGAGGGCCAAAGACGATGTATACCACGATATTTCAAAAAGTTGTGGACTGATTATGACAAAGTTAGGTGGATGAGTTGGGTCGGTGACAAGACAAGCTGATTAGATTTGGGTTCAGGTCGGATTCAGATCCGGCCAATCAGTGGGATACAAAATGTAAACTGTGCAGCGTGGTGGAGTGATGTGCTTACCGAGTGCCGTTCTAGTTTGTCAGATATGCTCTATACCAAACTAGCTGACAAACTCAGTCATTCCAAATTTCCCTTCTTCCTTCCACCAACAATTCCAAATATTTTTTAAACCTACACTGTATACAGTGCCTATAGAAAGTCGACACCCCCTTTCAAAATTTTCACCTTTTGTTACCTTAAAGCCTGGAATTAAAATGCATTAAATCAGACTTTTTCGCCTCCATTTACACATCGTAATCCACAATTTCCAAGTGAAAAACAAATTCTACAAATTTCAGAAAATTAATTAAAAATACAAAACGAGAATATCTTGGTTGGACGGGTTGCTCACCTGCCTTTGATTTTTCCTTTATTTACATTTTAATTGACGGATGCTTTCCGACGGTTCTGTGATTTTTCCTGGTGTATTGGCTTTGATGTCTGTCGGCACACAAAATTACCGTGCTTCCCCATTGTCTCGGGTCACTCACCTGCATTTTTTTTCATTTATTTATATTTTCAATTATGGATTGCATGGGAATTGTGTGTGTCGTTTCTGAGAAGAAAGCAAATGCATATTTTGGGGGGAAGCCCCCCCCCCCACCGTCGACCACCTTAAGCCCCGATTTTCTTAATCTTAATTGTGTGAAAAAGCTTTGATACATCATGGGTGATCAAGGTTGCAGTGAAGTTTCATCAGAATTATTTGTGTCATTGCTAAGAAGAAAGCAAATACCTCTTCAGGGGGGCAACCCACACAACCCCCGCCCCCCCCATAAACTATCTCCGTAGACCCCTTCACACCCCAATTTTTTTTTGGTGCCATCAAAAACTTTGGTACATCATGGGTGATGAAGGTTGTGGTGAAGTTTCCTCAAAACTGCACGTGTAGTTTCTGAGAAGAAAGCAAATATCTAATTTTGGGGGCAACTCCATAAACCCCCTTCGGGCCCGATTTTTTTAAATGCCATGAACAAACTTCGGTACATATACGGTGATGAATGTTGTGGTGAAGTTTCATCAAAATCGTGCGTATAGTTTCAGAGAAGAAGTTGCAAAAATATTTGTGGACGGACGGACGGACGATGTGCCGTCCCATAATCTCCCCGTAACTACGTTCCAGATGAGCTAAAAATGAAGTGAAAAGACCCTGGAAGTTGAAGAGATCCGAAATTGTACCAGTGATCATTGAAGCAACAGGAATGAGGAAGAAGAACCTTACATTTATCATAAAAACCATCCCTGGGAATATTACTACAAACGAACTACAGTTGGAAGCTGTCCGGGGCACAGTGACGATCCTCAATAGAGCCGTCGGAATAAAACTTTGAGAACAAAACTTCACACTTCGGTCCATCATTCATGACCACCCTTACTGAAATAGAGGTGGATATTTCGAGACCTGGGAGGACTCCGTTCCACCTTCTGAAACCCGCATGTGGAGATAACGGATAACACACACACACACACACACACACACACACACACACACACACACACACACACACACACACACACACACACACACACACACACACACACACACACACACTTGAAATACACATTTCCAACCTGGCCTCCAAAGCCAGTCACGGACAGGGCATCCTCCATCGTGCAAACTCCTTCCTCGGCCCACCTGAGCTCCTGACCACTTACAAAGCTTTCGTCCACAGCCTGATGGAGTACTGCTTTCCCCTCTGGGCTTGCACTCCTGCCTCTCACCTTTCTCGGCTTTATGCTGTGGAAACCAAGGCATTTAGGATCATGAAACACCTTAAGAAAACACCTGAAGATCCGAGCCCGAGGTGGCCGAGCATCGCCTGTAAAAGGATATAATTAAATAAGGGTCTAATTATCTTAAAAAGGGGTGTTTTAATTAATCCAAACACCCAATTTTCACTCATGCACTTTCCTGAAGTTTTCTTAGTCTGCATGCAAAGTTTCAGGTTGCAAGGTTTCATGGTTTTGGAGTTATGTACGAGAAACACACACACACACACACACACACACACACACACACACACACACACACACACACACACACACACACACACACACACACACACACACACACACACACACACACACACACACACACACACACAAACACTAGTATACTAGACGATCCGTGAACCCGTTGGGTTCCCGCTGTGACAGCTGTTCATAAAAAAATCTTTTCAAAAAACAAAAACAAAAAGACAGCTCCAGTGAACTATACCACTGAGGTTGTTTCCATTGATCAAATAATCCCGAAGAGTACTTCACTAAATCGGGAATTGATTTTTTAATAATTTTTTGTTGCCCGATTTGAATGAAACTTGACACTGCACACTGCAAAAGAATGGTGAGTAAGGTGGCACTAACATTTTTGCGCTATCGTGTACCGTTTTGGCTGTATTTCAGGAACATACATACATACAAGAAGAGAGTTTTAATAATATATAGATGAGCAAATACAACCCATCGCTTCGCCAAGAGGATATTTAGGGGGGAGAGAGAGTGCAGGGAGGGAGAGAGGAAAAGGAAGAGGGGAGAGAGGGAGGGGACAGGAGTGGAGAGAGAGGGAGGAGAGAGGGAGGGAAGAGGGAGGAGAGGGGAGAGGAGGGGCGGGAGTGGAGGTAGAGAGGAAGTAAGGAGAGAGGGAGGGGCAGCAGGGGAGAGGGAGAGCCAGTAGGGGGAGAGAGGGAGGGAGGGGAGGGAGAGGAGGCAGGTAGGGGAGGGAGAGGAAACAGGGAGGGGAGGAAGGGGAGGGAGGGGAGGAAGGGGAGGGAGAGGAGGCAGGGTGATGGGTGATGGGTGGAGGTTGCGTTAGCAAAGATAATGATTTGTTATGCTTAAAGACCGTATACACACACACACACACATACACATACACACACACACACACACACACACACACACACACACACACACACGAAAAAAACCAACTCATGTCAGAACAACTGTACACACAATAACAACAGAACTTGTAAAGGAATCCACAGGCACATCTGCAAAAGCTTTGATTCCCAGGTACAGCAAATGCGTGGGAACATGAACCAAAAGCAAACACTGAAAACATGGAAGTTCCACTCACATGCGACCTTATGATCCCATTGAACGAGGAAATCGAAAACAACGCATTGCAACCAGATTAAAATTGAACTCCTTGTCCTGAATACAAAGCGCTTCGTCTGGTGGAAACCGAGCACAGCTCAAAACCCATCTAAAACCATCCCAACTGTGATGCATGGTGGTAGCAGCATCATGCTATGGGGATGCTTTTCAGTGGCAGGGATTGGGAGACCTGTAAGGATAGAGGGAACAATGAATGGAGCCAAATAAAGGCAAATCCTTGAGGAGAACCTGATTCAGAGTGCAAAAGATCCGAGACTGCAGCGAAGATTTACGTTCCAACAGGACAATGACCCCAAGTATACAACCAAAGTAACACTGGAACGGCTTCAGAATAAGAAAGTGAAAGTCCTTGAGTGGCCCAGCCAAAGTCCAGACTTGAATTCCATTGAGAATTTGTGGAAAGACTTGAAGATTGCAGTTCACCAATGCTTTCCATCTAACTTGACAGAGCTTGAGCAAATCTGGATGGAAGAATGGGAGAAAATCACCAAATCCAGATGTGCAAAGCTGGTACAGACATACCCAAGAAGACTTGAGGCTATAATTACTGCCAAAAGTGCTTCTACAAAGTGTTGACTCAGGGGAGTTGAATATTTATTGACACAAGACATTTCAGCTTTTCATTTTTCATTGATTTGTAAAAAAATTTAAAACATGTTTTCACTGTCATTATGGGGTATTTTATGTAAATTGGTGCCAATATTTTTTTTGAAATTTAATCCATTTTACATTTCTGCTGTAACAACAAAATGTGATAAAAGTCGAGGGGTGTGAATACTTTCTGAACTACTGGATATGGTGACGATGACAGCATCCTCAAATGATTATGGTAGTTCTTTGTTCTCCCAGCATTGGAGGAATAGGTTGTCGAGAGCATGCTATATAGGTTCACCTGTACATTTAAAAACTTATCCTGGTATCCCATCTTGCTTGGTCAGGCACCTCTCCATTAGCTCGGAGATTGATGGCATCTTTGACTTATTCGATTATGGGTGGGTTGCTTTTAAGTACTGTACTTCTTTCAAAGAATGTTGTGGGATCAATTACAGGAGATCCTCCTGAATCCTGGACGTCCTGTTGAGCAGAGTCTGAAAGTGCTCCTGCTGTCGAGGAAGTACAGTATTTCAATCTGCTTGGTAGGAAGCGTGGTTCCATCAAATATCAAAACCGAACATGATGGAGCATGTTTCGGACCATACACTTGATCAAGAACTGAATAGTTTGCACACTGTTCCAGTCCACATGATGATCTCTAACGCGCATTTAAATCCTCCAACAGAATATGTTTGTCCATGGTGCTGTGAAGGTGATTAAGGTCTTCATAGAATTGTTGTTTGGCTTCCTCACTGCTCAGCAGAGGTGGTATAAGTGTTTTTGTCAATGGGTGGCTGGAGCATCATCAATCAATCAAAAAATGCTTTTGGGAACTAAGCGAGTTTTTTCACAAAAGGTGTTGGAAATGGCAAATCTAACTCCTGTTTCCTTGTGTTCCTCTTTTTTGAGATCCTCGTGGAGGATCGCCAAGTCTTACTCACGTTGTTGTTCTTCATCTTCTTCTTGTGGACTTTTTTGTTTCACAATCTACAGTTTTCATCGAAACTTCCTGAAACTTGCCACGTATATGCAGAAAGCCCACGCGCAGGCAGTAACCATCTCCGATTTTGGAAATTCTTCCGAGAAAAAAAAGTTGACGTCATAATATCGCCGCTAATGGAAATCGCCTATACCATTATCTCCGAAACTAGGCAAGCTGTTCGAATTTTATTTGTGGGAATCGAACAGGGCATTAGCACAGATAATTTATCGCAAATCTGATACATCACAATGACGTCATATTCGTTTTTATGACGTCATCACAAAGAGGACGAGGATCTTGGCTCATTTGAGCTTGTTTTTTTCCATATCAGATTCATGTGTAGTTGGCCCCATGGATTGAACCTGTCTTTGCCAGTCTAGTCTTTTATAGAGCAGCAATGTTGACTGAGTTACTGTTGATGAGCGTTTTGCGTTTCTGTGGTAGGTTGTTGTTATGAATGTCGAGTAATATCCTGATATTCCAGGATATAAATATCATTGGTTTCTTTGTTTTGTTTTGTTTTGTTTTAGCTCACCCAGAACGTAGTTCTGGGGAGTTTATGGGATGGCGCGTCGTCTGTCCGTCAGTCCGTTCGCCCACAAGTACTTACAACTTCTTCTCTGAAACTACACATATGACTTCGATGAAACTTTACCACAAAGTTCATCACCGTGTATGTACCAAAGTTTGTTCATGGCATCAAAAAAAATATAAAAAATAAAATCAGGCCCTGGTGGGGTTTACGTAAGGAGTTTTCGGGGATGGGGTGGGTTGCCCCCCCTAAAGAGGTATTTCCTTTTTCTCAGAAACAACACAAATAATTCTGATGAAACGACCACAACCTTTATCACCCGTGATGTACCAAAGCTTGTTCACACCATTAAAAAAAGTCGGGGTCTAAGGGGGTCTACAGGTTGCCCCCAAAAAGAGGTATTTACTTTCTTGTCCAAAACCACACACACAATTTGATAAAACTTCACTAACACCTTCATCAACCGTGATGTACTAAAGTTTGTTCACAACGTTAAAATGTCAGGGTCTAAGGGGGTGTACAGGGAGTGGGGGGGGAGGGGTTGCACCCCAAAATATGTATTTGCTTTCTTCCCTGAAACTACACACTCAATTTTGATGACACTTGACCACAACCTTAGTGATGTACTAAAGTTTGTTCATGAGACGAGAAAGACAGGGTTCTAAAGGGAGTTTCCCCCAAAATGTGTATTTACGTTCTTCTTAGTTACATAATTTGTGGTCATCCATGTCTACCAGTGGTTCCCTGGTTATCTTATTGAGCCACTACCAGGTGACTGCCCAGCAGTAGGTATTGCCCCTATGTTTTTATTTCATTACTCCCCCAAAGAGTGGAGTCCCGTCGATGATGGGTTGCCAGCCAGGTCATCGATGAGAGAGCTTTGTTTGCTCCACATTTTTCTCGGGATCTCACCACCGATCAAGATGGTTTGAATTCCTGAGCCAGATTCTTGTGGAGGAAATAATCCCTTGATTTAAATTGTAACTTGAAGGGAGGTCAATCCAAAGACAATCCCTCCCTAAACCCCAGTAAGCTTAGATTTGAACCTCCTCTGGTGTACGCAATTAACCCTTGCCCCTACAAATACAAATGCATTTTTCGTCCTTGTATGTCACAAGGAATCACAAGAAAATTTGACATAGGAGGCCGTTTGGCCCGTCATGCCTGCGCAACACCAATGCCCGATAAATCTGTCAAAACTTGGAATATAATTTAATTTGGGGGGGGCAGGGGGGGGTTGGGTGAAGAAATGGGGATGAGAAAAATGTGCAGGCTCAGGGACATCACTAGGGTGCTGGAATAAAAATGGAAAATAGTTTTTTCTTCCATTTAGTCCTTTATTCCATGTAGGGGGCGGGGGGAGGGGAAGAGGGTGCCAGCCTATACAATATTGACCAAGCACTATCCCTTGAGGATACCCTCTCACAGACATCACACTCAGCACAGATATATACACAATCACCCATCCATACTCAGGTAACCGACGAGTCCTACCAATATCCCTGCACCCCTCTATCTCCAATCCGTCCAGGTACCTATCTAATTCCATTTTAAACTTATCTACTGTTTCTGCTGCCACAATCTTTCGAGGGAGACCATTCCATGCATTAACTACTCTCTGATTGAAAGACCCCTACCTTCATACCGTCTGACTTTTTCTTCTGTACTCTTATCTTATTCATTACCTGAAACATCTCTATCATAACCCCTGTTAACCACACCTTTCTCATGTATAAAGTCCTACCTTTTTTAGCCACTCCTCCGATAGCTAAGTCTAGGTAGGCCTGGAATCAATGTAGTCGCCCTGCGCTGAACCCTCTCTCTGGTACGTACAGAATGTCCTTCCGAAGATGTCCCCGAGATATTTTGAGCATAATGTATGGACAAACCACTCACAGAGTTTCATGGTCACTCTGAGTTTCATCAGAAGGGTACAAAACGTCAAGTGAAGAAAAACTGCTCTGGTATATGATGTGGGGTGTAAAAACACAAAAGGTACAATTAATAATCCAAGAAAGAGCACGTAAAATTTGCGAATTTCACATGATCCTACATATTGAAGAATTAAAAGTTGATGATTTCCAGACTGTGAGTATCTTTGTTCTGAGAACATTTTGAACACCTTCTTGGCATGACGTGGGTAAAAGAAAGTGGTTTTTTTTATTTTGCAGGAGAATGGGACTTTGGTGGCTGGATTAAGGCACGAGGAAGATGAGCAGTTATTTAAGGTGGGATAATCCGCAATTTTAGGGCTCAAGAGATCAGGGTGGGGCAGAGAAAGAGAGGGAGGATTCACAGTTGGGGGCGAAATAGCCCATAATTGCTAACACCTGCCATGCACTTCTGCGGATCCTAATGTACAGGAGAGAAAAGGCGATGCGGAGCAGGTCCCATGTCCGACAGTAGATGTGGTGAAAAGTGATTGGGGGGTGGGGGTAGTTTATCGTGGAGGTGGAGATGCGAAGAAAGACGGGATGCTATGTGCCTTGAGTTTGAATTCCTCCAATGGGGAGGTGGTGGTGCGGGGGGAGGGTGGGGGTCATAGTGGTAACAAAAAGGAAACATCAATATCTGCACCCAATGGGGAGCAATAGTTGAAGGAAATCATGCGTCTCATCATAATAGGCACATTTGATCTCAGTAAGTGGCAATATATTGTTAAAGTGTTTTGTTAAAAAGAGGAGAAGGAGGAGGAGGAGGGGGGAGGCAACGTGCAAGGAGTCTCCCCATGCATCGTGACGCAATGGGCGTGAATTGGCGGCAAGGAAAGTGAATGGGGGAGGTGGGGGGGCGGCGGGGGGGAAGGGTGCTCCGAGTTTAGACGGGTTGGAGGGAGAGAAGAGTGCAAGGAGTGAGAAAGCAAAGAAACGATTGGAGCTGAACGAGGTTTGAGCTTCGGTCTCCATCAGGTGCGCAGTGCGCATCGGGCGTCCGTTAGTCCATCAGGTGCGCAGTGCGCATCGGGCGTCCGTTAGTCCATCAGCAGTGTGGCGTATAGACATGGCATTACCTTGAAGGACCGAAGAGCCCGTTGGAGTGAAGCGCCACAGTGCGTATTTTGTTGACTTTTTGGCACCACGAAGGGACAACATGCGGCAGTCGTCATTGATTTTGGTCGCTCTCTGGGTCTCCGATGTTTTCGCAAAGAGCTGGTACGGCGTACCGCACAGGATCCTGCAAGGAACCCCCCACGGAGCCCCCTTGTTCACCTGGGGTTCTGCGCCTGCATTTCGACAAAGCACTCCACCGTGGAGTGGATCCAGAAACAAGTACGTTGAATTGATGGATTTCGGGCTGGAACAGCAGTCATTAAATTCCCCAAAGAGGAGAGCATGGTTATACCCTCTGCATGGTTCGATTTAAAAAATTTTTTACCAAATTATAACCGACGACAAGCTATCGCGTTGCTCGACATGCAGAGTGTTGCATCAGAGAGTACGCCGTCCTTTGGAAGGGGACATGAAGCCAGCCATTGCATCCATTAACAACGTCATGGTCAATAATCCATTTGGAAAGAGTAGGCCATTGTGGGCAAACATAGCAGCCAAATTAATGCTTCCTCGTCTCCAGCGCGAGTCCATCATAGTTTCTCCATTTCATCAGGTTGCGGTGAGTATGACTGAGAGGTTGTGGTTCTGTGGATAGCAACTATGGGGTCATGAGGTTGAATGCCATTCTTTCGGAGAAATGCTCGCTCACCATTGTTTCGATGAAGTACAGGGTGTCCATAAAGTCCTTAAATGCAACTTTGAACTTTTATAACTTTTGATGTAGACGTGATAGGAACAAACTGTAAATGACATATGAAGCATGATTCATCAAGTTTTGTTAATGTTGTTGTTATTGCTGTTGTTATATCCACAATTCCCCTTGGTTTCTTGATTAGCTGACATTTTCTGACAAAGAAACTTCGACAACAATGGTAAAGTCAACCACCACAATTACCGCATTTGGTTCCCAAACTACGATGATTAAATATTTCACATATCACCTGCACCAGAAAAACTATGGGCTCCCTGCCACGATGCTTCACATGAACGACACGTTCTTGAATGTTGTCTTCCTGGACAAGTAGACTTTGACCAATTGCTTGGCTATCTAGTTTGTTTGACTTGTCCCCTTTGGACTACATTTTATGTGGTGATTTAAAACTGTTGTTTACTCTTCAAAACCGCATTCTTCGGATAAACTTTAAGGCTGTGATCACAAATGTAATCCATGAAACTAGAGCAAAGTCAATGGTGCGCCATCGCAAATCCCCACGCTTCCAACATTAAGCAAATTTGAAAGAGAGAATAAAGTTCCACCACGAATGACCCAATATCAAATTTTGAGTTGAAATAATCTTCTGTTTTTCGGCCATCCCTTGGGGCGTGAATCGGGGGTCAAAACCCCCAAAAAAACATCATTACATATTTCATGCGTCCCTCCCCAATGTTGACTGAATGTACAAAGTTTCATGAAAAAATGTTTAACAATGTACCTGTAATTACAATTTTTGGGATTTGACCTTTTGGCCCTGCCCCAGAGTCTGAGGGGGCGGGGCCAGAAATGACAGCTCTCGCACATTCTTGCCATGTGGTGATCATAACTACCAAGTTTGGAGATAGCGTGACGGACGGACTACAATATCCTCCAGTTAAAAAAATAAGCATGGAGATAATTATTTACAGCAACTTAAGAAATTACGAAAATTGTAGTTGTGTTGAAGCCTAAAAAATTGAATTGTGTTTAGTTAAAACTTTATGAACCAGATGGAGTCGATGGAGTCGATGCAGTCGATGGAGCGCGTATATCTCCGCCAGGGTGAACAGTTTACGTTTAGGATCCCACTGACAGGCTAGATCTGCATCGAAACCTGAACCAAAATCGAATCGACTTGGTATTGTCACATACCCATCTCATCCACCAAGTTTTGTCATAACCTGTCCACAACTTTTTTGAAATATCAGGCTATATATCGTTTTTGGCCCATTTCTCAATGGTGAAGAATCACTTCAAATTTTTTTTAAAATATAATCTCATATCCAAGATACGGATTCGGATCTTCACCAAAATCTTATCAATTTGTCGTTATGACACACCAAATCTGTCCAACAAACTTTGTTCGAATTCATCGACAATGTTTTGAGATATCCTGCTCACAGACAAACAGACAGGGGTGAAAATAACCTCCACCCACCTTCCATGGCGGAGGTAATTATGCTTTCATTGCACCAATTAGAGTTTGTACCTATCAGATGTACATCAAAAGTTGCAGAATATCAAAGTTGAACAAGGACTTAATGGACGCCCTGAACCATCAGCACATTGTAATCACTGACTGGGTCGTTTAATGCAAATTGTCACCATCAGAACGTTTGGTATCTGAAAGTTTCATTGATACACACTTTGGAAGTCGGTCTTCAGATTCGGGTACAACTAACTTGACATGGTTCACATATGCATGACAGGGATGATGAATTTTACTCATTTGTGCAAATTTAGGTGTATTCATGGTGACCTATTCAATTACTAGTTATAATTGATGTATGATTAAAATATCATCAAGTGTCATTCTGATGCTTCCTCATGGTCAAATAGAGTACGTATCTTCATGGAACAGGTAACTCCTGAATAAAACTGAGAACTGGTGCAATCGTTACAGGAACTGGTGTGCATCCGTGGTGAGCCAGACCGTCACATGCGTGGTGTTAAACGGCACAGTGACCCACGTGACAGCACAGCACAGTCCTTGTGCATGGAGGCTGTGTCCGCTCATGTAAGCCGTGGAGACCAGAGAAAAGTGGGGTGATAATGGGGGTGTGGATAAGGAGGGTATAAGTCGTCACACATCACCTACAGAAGAGAAATTAATAATTCCTCGTCTCACATATGACATACAGTATGTGCAAACTCAACCAAGAGCCTCAAATCGCTGTTAAGAAAGGAAAAGGATGATGGAGCTGAAAAGAGAAATTAAATGTCCAAAATGCTGTTCTTTGTGCAATAACTTTTGGAAATATGATGGTGTACTTTGTTGTGAATTTCCCGAGAGTCAATGCATTGTTTAATCATCTCAAGGATATTGAGGATGGGTCAAATTTTCCCCATCTCCCCAGATACCGGTTGACTCATCGCCCCTGCTATCGAATTGGGTACAAGAAAGTGAGCAAGCTGCAATGGCGCTGCTGCCCTGGGTTTCACGGTGTGCAGTGCCAAGACAGATCGCCAGGGGGCGGAATAAGTACCCCACTACGGCCCCTTCCTGGGCAGGATGTAGACACAACGGGTGCGTAGTGGCACGTTCTCTTTCCCTCTCATGGAAAAGTGGAACACGTAACGTTAGGCACCTGGCATCTGGAACGATTGAGAAAATTAAACCGCATGCTATTTTTTTGGGTTCCTTGTCTCTCAGCCACCTCCCTCCACCTATTCACTCTCACGATCCCAGCATTACTTGTGCCAAAAGAGCCAGTTCATATGTTTGGGGTTGGCAGGAGGTGAACTTTTGCTGGGTTTGATGTCAAATCAATTTGTTCAGAAATGCATGTCTGATATGCCACTAATGTATACAGCTTAAACAGCTACACTCCACTTTTATTTTTTTGCCTCATCACATGCTGTTATATATATATATACAAATACAGTAATCCCCCATTTGTCGCGGGGGTTACGTTCCAAACCCCCCCTCTCGAAATAAGTGAAAATCCACGAAGTAGGGACCATATGTTTATTTTATTATTTATATACTAGCCGAAACCCCGTCACAGACGGATTCCGTTCCATGAGCCCAATATGACAACCAGTGGCGGCTCTTTTAAGAGCCGGATCCCAGTCGATGTACTCCATGGCCTTGCCTAATGAAGCCTACAAAACGTCCTTGTACACGACATTTTTGGTGTACACTACTCCTTGTGAAGAAGTCCCCTGATTTATGCACGTGTCTACTTTGACGTACAAACACCGTGTCAAAACTTCTCAGGTCACAGTACCGAGAAAAACGTGACATGAACGCGAGGAGGAGCACAAAATTGGTCCTTC
Source organism: Eptatretus burgeri (assembly GCF_056783735.1). Taxonomy (NCBI): domain Eukaryota; kingdom Metazoa; phylum Chordata; class Myxini; order Myxiniformes; family Myxinidae; genus Eptatretus; species Eptatretus burgeri. The sequence goes on from NC_140974.1 coordinate 13,801,038, forward strand.
AGTATTAATATATAGATACAATGTTTCTTGTGACATTTTTTGTGTCAAATTCACATTCTGAGGTCGTCAGCAAGTGCAGAAGAGGGTTTTACATTGCAGACGCTATTTTCGAGGAGTGGAATTACACCTCTCAGCGGTGACGGTCTGTCGACGACAGACGTAATGACGTCAGCGAATGACCGATGATGTCATGACGTCCTTACGCCTCTCAGCGGTGATGTCACACGTCGCCATGTAAAACGAAGTGTTTATTCTGCTTCAGAGTTGAAGGTTGACTATTGCCACTATGTGCGATGCACTCTTACAGGTACGAAGTTTCTTTCAGTCCAGGTCACAGTACCGAGAAAAACGTGACGCGACCGCGAGGAGGAACACAAAATTGGTCCTTCAGTATTAATATATAGATACTTTAAAGCTTTATGATCCTCCCCACACTCTTATTAACCTTTCCCATACTCTTATAAACACTTCTTACACTCTTAAACATTCGTAATTTTAACAAGATATAAAATTATAATGGGTACTCGCCATTGAAGATACTACAACTGGCGTGATGAAGATGATGAAGATGAATTAGCTGTGCAGTACTGATGACGATGAAGGTGATGACCGTACTGCACAGCCAGAACGAGCATTACAGCTCTTCTGAAGGCGCCACTACATCAGGCGCTTCGTCAGGTGGTGTCGTATCTTCGCCCTCGGTTGGAATTTCAGTTTAGGCTGAAGATGTAGGCGTAACTTGTCTCTTCTTGCGAGTGAGGAACATGGTTATGGGGAGTTGCTGGTGCTGTTTCTTCTTCTGTGCAAGAAGGTTTTTATAAACCGTCATGCCCCCCTCGATGGTATTTGCAAACTGCAACGAACAAAGCATGTGGGGGTCCCATTGTTGAGATGCTGAATGCATGCTCTGCGCGGGAGATGCAAAGAATGATGCTACGGTCGCTGAGCCAATCAGAACCCAGGATGCAGAACACCATGCTCTGGTTGGTCGCCTCCCATCCATCAGCCAATAGCGTGCCGTGGACGATCTCACGTGAACGATCTCACAGGCGCAAGTGGAAGCGGACGCATCTGCGTTTCCCATACGCACGACTCTTTGTCTACTCTTCTACTGTACACTACGTACACTTTTATTTTTTGTAATAAGTTTAAATTTTTTTTTTTTACGTTTTTTAATTTTTTAGGCAAGAAAATGCTTATTTTACCATAAAAATAATTAAAATAATAAATATATAAAAATACATTTATACCACAAAATCCGCGATATAAAATTAGATATATAAGAGTTAAAAATCCGCGATACAGTGAGACCGCGAAAGGTGAACCGCGACATGGCGAGGGATGACTGCACACACACATATATATATATATATATATATATATATATATATATATATATATATATATATATATACATATATACATACATACATTACAAAAAACATACATATACATATGTCCAGACACAAACATGTATATGTATGTATATGTAATGTATGCATATATATATATATATATATATATATATATATATATATATATATATATATATATATACATATATATGTATGTATATGTAATTTATATATATATATATATATATATATATATATATATATGTATGTATGTATATGTAATGTATACATATATATATATATATATATATATATATGTATGTATGTATATATATATGTATGTATGTATATGTAATGTATACATATATATATATATATATATATATATATGTATATGTAATGTACACATATAGATATGTATGTATATGTAATTTATATATGTATGTATGTATATGTAATGTATACATATATATATATATATATATATATGTATGTATGTATATGTAATGTATACATATATATATATGTATGTATATGTAATGTACACATATAGATATGTATGTATATGTAATATATTGTTGCAGATTCGCGCCCGCCGGCGTGCCGACGGCCACGTAACTCAAATCGCGGCACGTCGCCCACCGGACGGACAATCCAGTCGTGACCCTCTCGGACTAACGCCGGGAACCAGTCACGGGTGGACCTTTCGGTCTCACCGCGATCGAGCCAATCAGCCCCCGCGTGGGATAGGGTTGCTCGCCAAATTCGACCTACCTAAGTACCCACGCGGAGGGTAGACCGGGCGATCGCACCTCGCCGCAGGTCGACTTCGGACACGGGCCACTTAAGCGACCCGTTCCGTACTATCAGAATAACCGAGCGGTGTTATCGTCGACCTCGACGGTTCGATTAATTATCGGGCGTATTCAGCCCACTACCAACCCTTTACGTGAAGCAAGATGGGGATTCAATGGGAGAAATGACAAAGCGAAGCGGGAAACAGTTCAACAATAAAGCACATTTATTCGCGGCACACGGGAAGCACACATTCAATTCCACCAAAAGCACACAGAAAAGACACAATTCAATTTACACAAAAAGCAAATGTAAAAGCGAAAACACAATGCAGAGCTAATACCGACTACCGAGCACACGGCAACACTTATACAATTCTACCTCACAGACGGCGCCGACAACACATACCCAAAACCAAGGAAAAGAATACCCCCAAGAATGAGGCGGGCCTGAGGCCGAGACCGGGTCGCGCCTACCCGTCTGGTGATGAGACGCGGAGCGGCGATGGCGCCCCAACCCCGCGGGCCTCGCGGAGGGTGTCTGGTAGGGGGTGGGAAAGGGGCCCCCTTGGTCGCACTATCTCAGCGCGGGGGGAAACAGGAGGGGGTTGCTGATGCTCGGGGTATAGAGGATCTTTATTATGTGCGACGAGCATCTCCACCTCGGCCAGGTCGCGCTGTCGGCCTCCCTCGGGTGCAGCTTCCTGCACGACGCGAGCACCCCCTCGTCTGGTGTCGCCGCCTTTCCACAGCTCGTCCCCTCCGTTCCGACTCCAACGCACACGACGAGCAGCTCCACCGCCCGCGAAGTCTTGACCCTCTGCTTCCGACTCTCCTACTCTCCGCCTCTGGACTCTCCGACTCTCCACTTCTGGACTCTCCGACTCTCCACTTCTGGACTCTTCTTTGGACTCTCCAACTCTGGACTCTCCGACTCTCCACCTCTTCGCCTCTGACTGACGAACACGGTCCTTTTATCCCCCGTAGCTTCGCCTTTGACCCCCTCCCTTTGACCTTTCACCTCGCTCCCCATTGGCCCGAGAAAAAGTGGGCGTGAAGGCTTTTTGATCCACAAATTTGCATATATCGATCGTCCTGGAGGCGGGGCCAAATCGCCCCTCGCTCACCGATTGGACGGCAAAAAGTGGGCGTGTGTCGTTTTTGATCCGTTTTTGAAGCACAAAATCCGTGATTTTGTACACGCTGTTCGACGCGCGCTCTGCACGAGTCCAACACCGGTACCCACAGCGGGGCAAGAACGGTGGCGATGCTACGGTTGCGAGGTGTGACGGGAAGGTCGTGGCGGTTGTGGTGAAGCGGCGTTGTGGTTGGTGGTTGATGTTGTGGTTGTGGTGGTAATCATGGCGGTTGGTCCAAAATAAAGATAGTAAAATAAAAACGGCTATCCTGAAGAGTCGCAGCTTGCATAAATGACATGTATTCCCACTAGACAACGGGTTTGGGCCTAACTACACATGCACTTACCGAGATACCTCACCTAAGGGACCTGAATGGTGGTTTGCGAATTTGGTAACCACAACAATATATATATATGTATATGTAATGTATACATATATATATATATATATATATATATATATATATATATATATATATATATATATATATGTATATGTAATGTATACATATATATATATATATATATATATATATATATATATATATATATATATATATATATATATATATACAGTGGGGAGAACAAGTATTTGATACACTGCCGATTTTGCAGGTTTTCCCACTTACAAAGCACGTAGAGGTCTGTAATTTTTATCATAGGTACACTTCAACTGTGAAAGACGGAATCTAAAACAAAAATCCTGAAAATCACATTGTATGATTTTAAAATAACTAATTTGCATTTTATTGCATGAAATAAGTATTTGATCACCTCCCAACCAGTAAGAATTCTGGCTCTCACAGACCTGTTAGTTTTGTCTTTAAGAAGTCCTCCCATTCTCCACTCATTTCCTGTATTAACTGCACCTGTTTGAACTCGTTATCTGCATAAAAGACAGCTGTCCACACTCAATCAATCAGACTCCAACCTCTCCACAATGGGCAAGACCAGAGAGCTGTCTAAGGACATCAGGGACAAAATTGTAGACATGCACAACGCTGGGATGGACAACCGGACAATAGGCAAGCAGCTTGGTGAGAAGGCAACAACTGTTGACGCAATTATTAGAAAATGGAAGAAGTTCAAGATAACAGTCAATCTCCCTCGGTCTGGGGCTCCATGCAAGATCTCACCTCGTGGAGCCTCAATGATCATGAGAAAAGTGAGGGATCAGCCCAGAACTACACGGCAGGACCTGGTCAATGACCTGAAGAGAGCTGGGACCACAGTATCAAAGAAAACAATAAGTAACACACTACGCCGTCATGGATTAAAATCCTGCAGCGCACGCAAGGTCCCTCTGCTCAAGCCAGCGCATGTCCAGGCCCGTCTGAAGTTTGCCAATGACCATCTGGATGATCCAGAGGAGGAATGGGAGAAGGTCATGTGGTCTGATGAGACCAAAATAGAGCTTTTTGGTTCAAACTCCACTCGCCGTGTTTGGAGGAAGAAGAAGGATGAGTACAACTCCAAGAACACCATCCCAACCGTGAAGCATGGAGGTGGAAACATCATTCTTTGGGGATGCTTTTCCGCAAAGGGGACAGGACGACTGCACCGTGTTGAGGGGAGGATGGATGGGGCCATGTATCGTGAGATCTTGGCCAACAACCTCCTTCCCTCAACAAGAGCATTGAAGATGGGGCGTGGCTGGGTCTTCCAGCATGACAACGACCCGAAACACACAACCAGGGCAACTAAGGAGTGGCTTCGTAAGAAGCATCTCAAGGTCTTGGAGTGGCCCAGCCAGTCTCCAGACCTGAACCCAACAGAAAATCTTTGGAGGGAGCTGAAAGTCTGTGTTGCCCAGCGACAGCCCTGAAACCTGAAGGATCTGGAGAAGATCTGGATGGAGGAGTGGGCCAAAATCCCTGCTGCAGTCTGTGCAAACCTGGTTAAGAACTACAGGAAACGTCTGACCTCTGTAATTGCAAACAAAGGTTTCTGTACCAACTATTATGTTCTGTTTTTCTGATGTATCAAATACTTATTTCATGCAATAAAATGCAAATTAATTATTTTAACATCATACAATGTGATTTTCAGGATTTTTGTTTTAGATTCCGTCTTTCACAGTTGAAGTGTACCTATGATAAAAATTACAGACCTCTACGTGCTTTGTAAGTGGGAAAACCTGCAAAATCGGCAGTGTATCAAACACTTGTTCTCCCCACTGTATATATGTATGTCTTCTTTTTCCTCTTTTGGCTTGCTCCCGTTAGGGGTCGCCACAGCGGATAAACCGTCTCCATTTCGCTCTATCCTCCACATCTTCCATTGACACTCCAACCACCCGCATGTCCGCCCTCACCGCATCCATGAACCTCTTCTTTGGCCTTCCTCTTCTCCTCCTGCCTGGCGGCTCCATCTTCAACATCCTTCTCCCGATATACTCCGTTTCCCTCCTGTGCACATGTCCAAACCATCTCAATCTCGCCTCTCTCACTTTGTCTCCAAACCGTCCTACCTGCGCTGTCCCTCTAATATACTCATTTTGTTTCGTATCCTATCCATCCTCGTCACTCCCAACGAGAATCGCAGCATCTTTAACTCTGCCACCTCCAACTCCGCTTCCTGTCTTATTGTTAGTGCCACCGCCTCCAAAGCAGACAACATAGCTGGTCTCACTACCGTCTGATATACTTCCCCTTCACTCTTGCAGCTACCCTTCTGTCACAAATCACTCCTGCAACTCTTCTCCACCCACTCCATCCTGCCTGCACTCTCTTTTTCACTTCTCTACCACACTCTCCGTTACTTTGGACAGTTGATCCCAAGTATTTAAACCCATCCACCTTCTCCACCTCAACTCCTTGCAACCGCACCATACCACCACCCTCCCTCTCATTTACGCACATGTACTCCATCTTACTCCTACTGACTATCATTCCCCTTCTCTCCAGTGCGTACCTCCACCTCTCGAGGCTCGCCTCAGCCTGCTCCCGACTCTCCCAACAGATCATGATGTCATCCGAGAACATCATAGTCCATGGAGACTCCAGTCTGATCTCGTCCGTCAACCTGTCCATCACCATTGCAAACAGGAAAGGGCTCAGAGTCGATCCTTGGTGCAATCCCACTTTTACCTAAAACCGGTCCGTCATTCCTACTGCACACCTCAGCGCTGTCACACTGTCCTCATACATATCCTGCACGATCCTCACATACTTCTCCACCACTCCCGACTTCCTCATACAATACCACAACTCCTCTCTTGGCTCCCGATCATAAGCTTTCTCTAAATCCACAAACACACAATGTAACTCCTTCTGGCCTTCCCTATACTTCTCCATCAACATTCTCAAAGCAAACATTGCATCAGTGGTGCTCTTTCCTGGCATAAACCCATATTGCTGCTCACAGATCATCACCTCTCCTCTCAACCGAGCTTCCACTACTCTTTCCCACAACTTCATGGTGTGGCTTAACAACTTTATCCCTCTGTAATTTCCACAGCTCTGCACATCACCCTTATTCTTGAAAATCGGAACCAGTACACTTAATCTCCACTCCTCCGGCATCCTCTCACTTTCCAAGACTTTATTAAACAATCTGGTTAACAACCCCACTGCCATCTCTCCTAAGCACTTCCATGCCTCCACTGGTATACCATCTGGGCCAACCGACTTTCCACTTTTCATCTTCTTCATAGCAGTCCTCACTTCATCCTTACTGATCCACCCCACTTCCTGATTCACTATCTCCACCTCTTCCAACCTTCTCTCTCTCTCATTTTCTTCATTCATCAGCTCCTCAAAGTACTCCATCCACCTTCTCAGCACACTCTCCTCGCTCGTCAGCACATTCCCATTTGCGTCCTTTATCACCCTAACCTGCAGCACATCCTTCCCAGCTCGGTCCCTCTGTCTTGCCAATCGGTATAAATCCTTTTCCCCTTCTTTTGTATCCAACTTCTCATACAGCTCGTCATATGCCTTTTCCTTGGCCTTTGCCACCTCTCTTTTTGCCTTTCGCCGCCACTCCTTGTACTCCTGCCTACTTTCTTCATCTCTCTGACTATCCCACTTCTTTTTCGCCAACCTCTTCTTCCTTCTACTTTCCTGTACTTCCTCATTCCACCACCAAGTCTCCTTATCTTCCTTCATCTGTCCAGATGTCACACCAAGTACCTTCCTAGCTATCTCCCTCACAACTTCTGCTGTCGTTGCCCAATCATCCCACCCATCTTTACCACCATCCAACGCCTGTCTCACCTCCTCCCTAAATTTCACGCAACAGTCTTCCTCCTTCAGCTTCCACCACCTGGTCCTTGGTTCAGCCCTCACTCTCTTCCTCAACCTCACCTCGAAAGTCATCCTACAGACTACCAATCGATGCTGTCGAGCTACACTCTCCCCTGCCACAACCTTACAGTCACGAATCTCTTTCAGGTTGCATCTCCTACGTAAGATGTAATCCACCTGTGTGCACTTTCCTCCACTCTTGTATGTCACCCTGTGTTCCTTCTTCTTCTTGAAATACGTATTTACCACTGCCATTTCCATTCTTTTTGCAAACTCTACCACCATTTGCCCTTCCACATTTCTCTTGTTGAGACCGTACCTCTCCATCACCTCCTCATCCTCTTTATTCCCTTCGCCAACATGTCCATTGAAATCTGCTCCAATCACCACTCTTTCATCCTTGGATACACTCTCCACCACTTCATCTAACTCACTCCAGAAATCTTCTTTATACTCCATCTCACACCCCAGATGTGGGGCATATGTACTGAT
>NC_140974.1:13814063-13976563 GCF_056783735.1 Eptatretus burgeri
ACACACACACACACACACACACACACACACACACACACACACACACACACACACACACACACACATACACATACACTTGCGGTCCCATAAGTCAGTTAAGGCCCAAATTTGTAATTTGTTCAGGGTGCCGGTGATAACTCGCCGACTCTTTTAAAAAACAACACTGTGGCATCTTGAACGTCCACAATGTAATGCAAACAGACAGATCCTCAGTTTAACGTCCACCTGAGGGATGTCACACTTGTTGAAATGTCTCATTTGTTCAACACCAATCTGAGTTTTATTGCAGTTTCGAGAATATAATCCAGACCAGACACCTCCTAAACAAGTGTGCTCCCGCTGTGCTATTCCGTCAGACGCCATCCCACTTCGATCCCCATATCGGCGAGTCCACATTTGCTCTCCCCAAAATCGAAACATCAGCAAACCTCCACATGTTGAACATCTGTAAGCCTTCCAGCATAATCAAAATCATTCGCTCAAGTTTACTTCCAGTTGTTATGCTAACATTCCTTGCATTTGTAACCTTGTCCCCAACCCAAATGCAATGAAAATACGACGTGTCGCTGAAAGTGTGTTTCACCCTTTCCCCCAGGTCTTGCACTTCCCCAACCACAAGGTGACCGGATGGCGAGACTTGAGGCAGAGGTACATCGACTATCGGCTGCTCTTGCTCGTCTGCAACCTCCAACAGGCGAGGCTGTAGTACACCAGGGTGTCAGCATTCCTCCAGTGCTACAAGGGCTCACTGGGGAAGTTGCAGGCCTGAAGGTGGAACTGCAGGTGAGATCACAACAGTAGGACGAACCACGACATACTCTTTGATAGACAACACTGATTATTATAAACTGACCAAATTCACAAGATTTGGATGGAAAAAGAAACCGGTCTAAATCAGGCAGTGTTGTCTCTTGAGATGGACATCCCAGACAAATCATAGTTGCCATGAGCTATGCACAGACTGACTTTAAAACCCGTTTAAAAAAAAAAAAAGGTCAGAAGAAAGACAGACATGAGGATGAAAGATGTGGACACATCTCTGCATCAGTGCATGAAATGAACTTGGAACCCTGGGGTCTGCACACAGATTCCGGATGCAATCATGTATTGGATTTTGGCCAGATGTTTGCAAAGCTTTCAACCTTTCTTTCGTACTGTCTGTTCGACCACCACCATTAGTGTCAAACACATCTCAGGATGAAGTCCCAAACTGCTTTCCTTACAATCTTCTCCTTCCCATGTAATCCATGACGAAATTTCTGTTCATTTCTTTCCCAGTCTCTGTCTCTTTTCTTCACCTCTCAATGGGGTTGCCTTGCTGCATGTGTAGTCATAGTCTGAGCATTTGTCCACGATTCTATGATGAGGTTAAAATCTAATGTGGCTTGTGACGTCACCTTCAAACAGTCTGGAATGCAAACATAAGTGAATGCCCTCTTCTCCACGAACAGAATCACTGATCTCATGCTTTCAATCTCATCCTGCCCTCCAGCAAAGCAAACTGGTGACGCTTTAAAAATCCGTCAAATATTCCATCTCCAACTGACAAAGCCTGGCTGGATTTGGATTGTGGTGAGATGGTTCAGTGGTAGTGTGCTCGCTTCTGAATAAGCTCAAGACTCTGCTGGGATTCGCCTTTGGGTTTTATCGGACCCAAACACAGTAAAACCTCCACCTAACGAATTCCTCCATAATGAGAAACTGTCTTTATCAAAGTGGTACGCTTTTCCCCGGTGAGAAATAATACATTCGTACAGTCTTTCTCCCTCTGGAAACAAAGTTTCTCCAACAATGAAACTCCTACATAATCAAATGCCTGCAATGTCCCAATTGTTATAATTGAGCCTCTTTATGAAGAGTTCAATAATGTATTACATGTTTATATACAGTGGTTCTCAGATCAAATGACTGCATACTTCAAATTAAATCAACAACCAGACTTGGTGGTGGTATAGCTAGATCAACCGCTCTGAGTTGGGGAGGATGGCGGTTTGATTGCCACTCTGGCTAAGTCATACCACAGAAACATATTAAGGCCATTTTTCCCTGCTCGAGTGGGGGTTAGCCTTGCAGGTCCCATGACAATCTTCCATCATGGTTCCCTTTTTTGAGGCAATGTTTGTTAGTTATGGCAGGATGCCGTTCCTGACGCCAACCCTTTTTAGTCACCTCTTACGACACGTAGGGATACGGTGTACCTGTTCTAAACCGGAGCACGCACCGGGAGGCCAAGTCATACCAAAGACTTTAAAAATGGTACGTGCTGGTGCTTTGCTTGAAGCCTAGCATTTAAAAGGATAGAGCACGGATAAATCCCATAGGTTTGCATCCCCGGGGAGCAACAAGTTCCTCAAGTGCTCTGCTGAGCACGGAGAAAAAAAAGTGATGTCATAAGATCGAGTCGCTGGTTCCCACTGCATCCCAGTAAGTTATGTCACTACTTGTATTATTCCATGTGTGCAGGTGAAAATGGCAAGCCATCTCCCCAAGCTAAGGGGAGGGGGAAGGCGAGATTTATTTCACGTCCATGACTTGACCCTGGATAACCCTGAGCACATTTGCAAAATTTGGTGTAGGTCGGCCAAGCCGTTTGATTCTGTAAGGTTCAGACGGACAAACAGAAAATAAATAAATAAATAAATAGCTAAATAAATAGCTAAATAGTTGGATACAATTGCCGACTTTCATTATGATGTCATGAGAGTTGTAAAAGTTTAAAGGGTTGCAGTCACTGCAAATATTAATACTTTACTGATTGTTCTGGCTCCACTGTTTAATATTACTCTGACATTAATTAATCTGGTTAATAAACAAATAACACTACATGGTTGTCTTTCATTTTCACTAGAATTGAAAAAAAAAACATGCCGAATAATTTTGTGAACTCCCACTTAACAAAAAAAAACTTCCAAACAAAAAAAGGTGAAACATTTTGGTCCCTTGCATTCTGCTATACGGAGGTTTTACTATCCTGTATAAAACTGCCATCTTGGTGTGTAGTGCTGTTTGCATGAACAATTCCAATTTTTTTTTTTTAGGGAATGTTACGGAAGTTGGATGCTTCATTGGAATCTACAGCTTGGATGCTAAATATTCCATTGGGATCTTTAGCTGGAGTGAGCTACTTGAATAGTGCAGTACACTGACCAAATAAATATTACTTTTAGATAAGGTCTACATGAGTCGTGCATACCCGTCGATTCACTGACGGATTTAATCAAATCAGCATGGTAATAATCCTCGAGGATGGGTAATCAGCATATTGCACTTCACAAATATATTGCATGGCTTTCTGTGACTCTGTAAAATGAGAGTGAAACACAGAAAAAAGGACGTTTCATAACACGTCATTGTTTTCCTCCACCAACGAAGGTGGGCGGAGGTTACGTTTTCACCCATGTCTGTTTGTCTGTGAGTAGGATGTCTCAAAAAGATAGTGACAGATTTGGACGAAACTTGGTGGACAGGTTGGAAGTATGCATGGACAAATTGATTCGATTTTGGTGAAGATCCAGATCTGAGACTTTTTAAGTGATTCGTCACAACTGAGAGATAGGGCCAAAAATGACATAGAGCATGATATCTCAAAAGTTGTGGACCGATTCGGATGAAATTTGGTGGACATGTTGGATGTGTGATAAGGACGAATTGATTCGATTTTGGTGAAGATCCGGATACGAAAATTTCTTAAGTGATTCTTCTCCATTGAGGGATGTTTTTTTTTTTTTTTTTTTTTGTATACCTTGGTCGAGGCTCGTATGAGAGCTAACACACAACTCACAGCAAGGAGGCATGAGACAAGAGGGGTGGGAGTGGAAGGGACAAAACAGTGGGGAACAGACACATTAGGTGAACTGTGGAAGGGAGAGGGATGCAGATGGGACGGGGAACACTGCGAAGAGAAGATGGACATTTCAGGGACTTTCAGGAAGGAAAGCAGGAGAAATGAAGGAAGTGGGCTTGGGTGGATTATCGGGGGTAGAAACGATCGAGGATTTGGATGGGGGAAGATAAGAGGTGGTGGTGAACAGCTGTTTTGAAAGCCTGGAGGGAAGAATGGGAAAGAATAGAGTGAGGAAGTTTATTCCAAAGGCGGGAAAAAAGAGGAATGAAAGAGTGAAGATGAGCAGTGATTCGTGATTTTGGTAGTTTTACCAGAAGGGGGTTGTTGGCGGACCTTGAGCGCCCTGTGGAAATGTGGTGGGGACAAATCGCAGAGAGAGCAGGGGGGCAAGGCTGGAGAGGAGTCGGTAGAAGACAGAAAGACCACCGACCAACCTGCGGTGATTGAGTGAGAGGCCCAAAGACTCAGCTTCATTGCGGGAGATGCCGATGATCCTAAATGCCCTGGTTTCGACAGCGTGAAGCCGAGAAAGGTGGGAGGCAGGAGCACCAGCCCAGAGGGGAGAGCAGTACTCCATCAGGCTACGGATAAAAGCTTTGTAAGTGGTCAGGAGCTCAAGAGGGCTGAGGAAGGACTTAGCACGACGGAGGATTCCCAGTCGGCGACTGGCTTTTGAGGCGAGGTTGGAAATGTGACTTTCCCAGGAAAGGTCATGGCAGATAGTGAGACCTAGAAGCTTGAAAGAAAAGACTTCTTCCAGAGGATTGTTGAGAAAGTGGATGGGGGGGTTTTGTAAACGGTCCTTTCGAAGAGACATAGTGAGAGTGTGAGATTTGTCCGGATTGAAAGACATGTTCCACTTGTTGGACCAGTTTGTGATTTTATCCAGATCTGAAGTGAGTGAAGAAGCTGCTGCTTGCCGGTCTGAGGGATGACAGATGGTACGGCAGATGTTGAGATTCTTCAGAGAGTCTTATGTGATTCTGATTCAACTGTACTAATGTATCATTAAATTACAAGTATTCCAATTCCAGAGAAGCTTATTTTATACAAGCATTGCTTTTTAAAGGTTCCTCCATGTTTCGTATTGACAATTCAAATGTCAGTCTCAGAATAATTATAAATTACAAAATGAACCGTTATTATGTAGTTTTATGGACATACTGTTTTGTCATGTTTCAATTTTGTTTGTATGAGAAGTTGAAGCATGAAATAAACCAAACCAAACCAAACCAAACCAGAGATAGGGCCAAAAATTATATTTAGCACAATATCTCAAAAAGTTATGAACGGATTCAGACGAAACTTAGGGGACAGATTGGGTGTCCGCCAAGGAAGAAATGATTTGATTTTGGTGAATATCCAGTTACAGAGAAGATAATTTTTACCCTCGCCGAAGGTTTTTTTTGATATGTTATCAATATCAAATATTGATATGATATGTTTGATATGTTTTTTTGATAGTTTTTGCAAGATATGTTAGTCAGTTTGTATGTTTTTTTATTTTATTTTATATTTTTTTGTTTGTCTGTAATCACGTATAAAAAATTCTGCAGAGCACAGTTATCATTGGAAATTTTTGTAACTTCACATATCAGAGGCCTATAGAGGTCCCTTTCAGCGCATCAAATTTTCAAGGTCAAGGTCAAAGGTCAAGGTCACTTTGTCGCAAATCAGGGGAGTCGACGAAACCCTTATTTTTTGAGTAATTTTGATCGGATCGTCTTCAAACTTCATGGGAATATAGTTCATAGTCTGGCGCTCAGCTGATTAATTTTTGGTGGCGAATGGCCTTGACCTTCATGGTTAACGCCTAAGGTCAAACATATGACCCCAAGGTCAAATTTTCAAGTTTTAGGAACCATATCGTGTAGTACCTCAAATTGAACACCTCGATGAGTGATTTGTAGATATGCCAAGCTTGAGACATTATGACGTCATTTGGTGACATTATGAGGCAAACGCATATTTTTCATGGTTACTCTGTAGAACGATTCTCATCGGAATCTCTCGTCGGCAGATATTCCTCAAGGAGTCGCTCCTGGTGGATAGCAGCTCTGTTCACCTCAGTGTGACCTTAAAGAAGTCACACGTGGTCACCTTTTGGCAAGATACGGGTCACCCTGAGGGTGACATTGGTTTATTTGTTTGTTTGTTTGTCCGCACAGAACTTTCATGTTTTTCTCTGTAACCGTTGGTCGAATTGAGACGAAATTTTCACCATTGGTGCGATTATTCATGTAGAATCTTTTCATGATAATTATGATGTCGTGTGTCACTTGGTGTGGCAGCCATATTGGAAAAACGGAAAAACTTTGGACCTCTGTATCTCTGAAAACCGCACCAAAGGAAAAATTGAAACTTGGCATATCGCAAGTACTCCTCATGGGGAATGAGTGTGATTTTTTATGATGTCAGAGGTGCCTTCGTTATGACGTCAAAATTGCATATGTAGAACGCCATATCTGATCAGTATAAAATTTTTTAAGGGTCATCAAGGGATAAAATGGTCCAAAATTTTTTTTTTGATGACGTCCTCCGTCACGTGATTTGGCAGCCATATTGTTTTTAAAAAAAAAAAACAACCTTCAAAAATCTTCTCTGAAATGGCTGAACGTCATCACTGCCAGAATTTATAAAGTTGCAGCTCTAATGCCTCATTAATTACGTAACACACCAGTACACAAACGCCACACAAAATACACCACACAAAACTACATAAAACAAGTCCTGGCGAGGTTCTGCAATCTCTGATTGCTCTTTTTCTTGTTTTTAATCCTTAAAGTGATTCTTCACCATTGAGAAATGGGGACAAAAACAATATATACCACAATATTTCAAAAAGTTGTGGATGGATTGTGACAAAACTTGGTGGATGAGTTGGGTTGGTTACAAGAACAAGCTCGTTAGATTTTGGTTGAGGTCCAGATACAGATTCAGCCTATCAGTTGGATACAAACGTAAACTGTTCAACCTGGCAGAGGTATGCACTCTACTGAGTGCCGTTCTAGTTGCTGCTGTCATCATGAAGGTTGTTGTCATAGTCATCATCATTGCAGTTTAGTGCTCCTTCCATGCTCCATCTAACCCTAACAGTGCTCTTTCTGTGTACCATTTCATACTTTTCCATTGCTTCGAGAATTATTTTCTCAATTTCATTTTTTGTGCCCCTTACCCTTATGTATCTGTCAGACTTTTCTAAATGGTTCTTGCTGTCGTAGAATTATAAAAATGTTACTTTTGTGACAAATGCATTATGCTCCAAATCCCACTTCTTCTTCGTCTTCTTCGATCCCAGAAAGATGGGCTTTTAAAACATGCATCTTCTGGTTAAATGAACAAATTTTGGTTTCAAGTAAATCGATTAGCTTTCCAAAGGTACATAAAAATACAAGATTTTGATGAAACTTGGCCACAAGCTTCATATCTGATGCCTAAAGAAGGTTTATTGACCGCATCAAAATCTGCGCTCGTTAAAAGGGACTATCAGGGGTGGGGGGGGGGCGGCGGTTGACCCCTTCTCCAAAACTTGATCACAACATTCATCACCAGCCAAAGTGTATTGACCGCATCAAAATCTGCACTCATGAAAGGGGTCTACAGGAGGGTTTTGACACCCGAAAATAGGTATTTGCTCTCTTCTCTGAAACTACACACAAAACTTTGATGAAACTTGACCACAACTTTCATCACCCATGATGTACCAAAATTTGTTCAGGCATCAAAAACTTCAAGGTCCAAGGGGGTCTGAGGGGAGTTTGAGTGACTGTTGCTCATGATCCAGGTGAGCTTCAAGACAGGCAGTCCTATTTTCATAATTCTACGACAGCAGGAACCATTTAGATGAAAGCGTGATGGACACATGGATGATGCTTCTTTTAGTTATACATTATAAACAAACAGTACTGTCCAAATGTTTGGGTTATTCCAATGATATTCATACTTTGTGGTAAATTCATCAAATTATATATCAGTGATAAGTCATATACGTTTATTATTGCAGATTAAGAATCTTTAAATGCATGTAAAACAAACTGCTAAAGTAAACATTATGAACAATGTCATTTGAAAGTGCAATATCATCGATACTTTGTGTGTCCACCCTTTGCCTTCTTGGGTGCCATCACTCTTTTACCCATGCTTCCTGTATTCAACTGAATCACTCTTTCAAGAACATCGTGCCATATATCCTGTCGTAGATGAGACAGTTCTGTAAGGTTATTTGGATTCCTCTTGTTATCCACCTGTTTCCAGATAATCTCATACTGCCTCGATGGGACTTGTGTTCGGATGCTGGGGGGGACATTCTAACATTCATAGCACACTTGCCATAACATTGTTCTCAAAATACTGTTTTACTATATTGGAAGTGCGTTTTGAGTCATTACCTTGTTGGAAAATGAATCCTCTTCCAATTTCCACTGGAAACTATATGGTGCTGGGGTATCTGTTTGTGCTTCCCTTCTGGTAGCATCTCATTGATTTTAACAAGTGTTCGTACACTTAAATGTGAGATATAACCCCAGACAGTCACAGGGCCTTCCCCATTTTTAACAGTAGGCTGCAAACATTGTGCATTGTAACATTCTCCAGGTCTTTGGCATTCAAACTGGAGTTTCTTAGATGTAAAAAGTTCAAACTTTGATTCATCAGACCAGAATACCTGACCCAATTTTTTAGTATGCCTGGTGTTGGCTTACTGGTTAGGGTGGTAGGCTTGGGATCCTAGGATCCTGAGTTCAAACCCCACTTGGCTGTTGAATTAATACCAGGTGGGGTTGACTCTGCCTGTTGTCCTTCTGAGGTCAGCAAAATGAGTGCCAGCTTGCTGGTATCCTGTGGCGGAGTGGTGACCCATCCAGGATTGTACCCAATATCCAAGGAGACTGCTT
The DNA here is from genome assembly GCF_056783735.1 of Eptatretus burgeri. NCBI lineage: Eukaryota > Metazoa > Chordata > Myxini > Myxiniformes > Myxinidae > Eptatretus > Eptatretus burgeri. The sequence goes on from NC_140974.1 coordinate 13,822,800, forward strand.
AGGCAGCACCAATGCTCTGCACAGAGTATGGTTCCAATGAAATGGATGGATGGATTTTTCAGTCATCTGATCTTGGTGTCACCTTGTTCTGTGGTCTCACCAGTGGTTTATTTGGTGCATCTCTGCCATGGAGACTTGCTGCAATAAGCCTTCTGTGCACAGTGCTGGATGAGATGCTAATGTTTATGCCTGCTCTCATTTCATTTGTCAGCTGCTGCCTTGATTTTCTTCTGTCGTGTAAGCTGAGCAACTTCAAGTGCTTGTCCGGCCTTTGAGAGGTTCTTCTGTGTCTTCCTGACCTTTTCTCCTCTTGTACTAAGCTTGTTTCATTCAGGCGTTGCAAAGTGTAAATCACACCATTGTGGGAGATCTTCAGCTTTTCTGCTATTTTCTTCATAGTGTGCCCCTCTTCTCACAAAGTTTGGATCACCACATGCTGTTCTGTTGAAAGTTGCTTCCTTGGTGCCATTCTGAACCCACTTATAGACTTTCAAGCAAGGGAACAAACTGATTAAAACTAATTTCACATATTCATGAAGTTACAGCTTACAGCGGGGTTTCTTGTCATTCACATTAATGTAACTGGTGTTGATTACTTTAATAATTTATTGTTATTTACTGCATAATAATCCACAAACTGTTTCCTTATTTTTTATTTGTGGTAAGTGGATATTACTAGCACATGATAATTTCATATGCATTGCAAAAATATAACTCTTTCAGTTTCCTAATTTATTATCGACGAGTGAGGTACCCATGCTCTGCATGGGAGGGGCTGGACAGCTACGAGACAGCCGGTTCGTAAAGGACTTGGGCAAAAATGACAACTACAAATGCCAAATCTGCAAATATCATGGGTGGAACCCCTCATATAATTTCTTCATTTTCAAAACTCCAGATTTTCATTAAAAACAGCATCATTCCAATCACAAATTAATACTATCCAATTAATATAACAAAATACAATGGTACAAACACTCGTGAGGTAGGCGAAGAGAAAAGCCATTCTGACGTTACATCCGGATAGGAAGCAGCTTCGTACGGATCAAAACTCAAAAGCATAATTATATTGAGTTAGTTATGAAACCTCTCACCCACATTAGGACACTGGCTGGGACCCCAAAACATTCCACAGAAGGTTTGGTGGGGCTATCCCCAAAACTGACGGAGTAGTTCGGGGACGGACAGACACTCCTGCTTTATAATATAGATATTTAAAGGTTACTGTGATGTTAAATTGACTTTCAGAGAAATTTGAATTATTATTGACCTATATTGCACACTTCTAAGGTCTCACAAATGTTTAATTGGGAATAGCACCACAAGAGTAAAAATAGCTCCGCAAAGCGGGCGTAACCCCTCAGCCCATGCATTGTAAAAGGAAGCAGTGATATCACGATGATGCAGTCAGTTAGAGCACGTTGGACGTCATATCGAAAATCAATCAGACTTCAAGATGGCTACCGTGGCGGCTAGTGAAAATCGCAACGCGCCCATTTTCGAAAGGAACCTTCCTCTACTCAACCCCAACATACCCTGCAAAAATGGATTTAATCGGACAAGGCGTTCTCCTCGAAATCGACGGAAACCAAAAGTTGACAGACGCCCGGACGGACGCCCGCCGGACAACGCCTGTGACGACAATACCCCTTTTTCAGCCCAATTCGGGCTGATGGGGTAAAAACTAGAGCAAAGTCGATGGCACACCATTGAAAATCCCCATGCTTCCCACCTAAAGCAAAGTTGAAAGATGGCAAAAAGTTTCACCAAGAAAAACACAATATAAAATTTTGAATCAAAAAAAAAAATCTTGTTTTGACTCCTGTGACCCAAAGTCCCCACCCCCAGGACATGAATCGGGGGTCAAATCCAAAAAAAGTTACATATTTCATGCGTCCCCCAATGTTGATTGCATACACAAGGTTTCATTAAAAAATATTTCAACATTTGCCCATTTTTTGGTATTTAACTTTTTACCAGGGCCCCATGGGGTGGAGACAAAAATGATAATGCCCTTGCACCATTTTGCCATGTGGTGATCATAACTACCAAGTTGGGTGAATTCTGCACAACCGTTTAGGAGATAGCGTGACAGACAGACAGATAGATGACAGAAGCGATTACAATATCCACCCATTAAAAAAAAGCATGGGGAAAATAACCCAAACTTTTTCACAGGAGGTACTGTACATATCCAAGAAGGATGTTTTTAAAATAAACAAATGCATTGTGAATGAAATATGGGAAAGATAGACCCAATAGCCTCTTGCTGTTGCTGAAATTTCCTGTAGCTTAGTCTCTTCACACTTAACTCATATCGATGAACATGTGGTATGAAAAGATCCTATTCATCTGATAAAAATAACTAAAAAAGGGGGAGCTTTCAGCTGCAGTAGAGACATACGAAATGAGCCTGGCATTTGTCCATTACTCTTGCTGTTGCTGAAATTTCTTGTAGCTTAGTCTCTTCATACTGTTAACTCATATCGATGAACATGTGGTGTGAAAAGATCCTATTCATCTGATAAAAATAACTAAAAAAGGGGGGAGCTTTCAGCTGCAGTAGAGACATATGAAATGAGCCTGGCATTTGTCCATTACTCTTGCGGAACTAATGTAGATCTTTACTTCCCATGTCTGTGATGCATGACAGAATGATCGAGACAGGCTAGACGAACTCCAGACTGAGATCATCTCACAAAGCCGCCGCCTGAATGTGCTGAGAGCTGCTGGATCCACATGCTCTTGTACCTCTGCCTTGCTTCCCGTTCGTCAACGAATGAACGAATCTCTCACGGCGCTACATGTCGAGTTAACAGCGCTGCATCAGGACCTCGGCAGTGTGAAGCTCCAGGCTGAGAATGGTGGCTGCTGCGATCTCATCACTGGGATGGCAGCACGCCTCGAATCTCTGGATTCCAGGCTCCATGCAGTCATTGATTCACAGCGGAAGCTGCGTGCCAGACTCGACGGTCAGGCTCCACGGCTCTCACTTAGTGGGGAGGCCAGAACTGAGGCCCTTGTAACTCCAGAGAATATGCCAGGCACCGGCCCACAAGGAGCCCAGTTGGAGAGTCGACTGTATGCTTTGGAGGAGCAACTGATTGGTGCCTTTGCTGAGCTTGGACATGCGGGAGTTCGACTGCCCCCTGCTGGGGTAAAGTTTGCTTTTGGGGGGTGGTGGAGGGTAGAGTGTAAGTTCCATGACATCAAGCTCTCATTTGGATTTAAAAGGATTATATTTTCTCAATAAAACATTCATTTTTACTCCACCCCGTTACCCAATTGATGAAGATGAGGATATGCACATTCACGATGGAAAAAAAAGAATACTAGATGGGAGAATTTAAATAAACCAAATTGTTATACAACAAACAAACTGTTGCCAAAACATCAGAATGAGTTTTTTTTTTTGTCAACGATGTCCTTCATCAAGAACGACAATAGATTGTTAGATGTACAAAATGTTTTTCCCTTTATTATGTTTTTCCCTTATTATGGGAATGTTTATTATGTCTTCACACACTTGGATTGCATAATTCCTGATGAAGGAATTTGTGCCTTTTTTTTTTTTTAATTTGTACTTGGTCAGCAATTCCTTTATTTCCTTATTCTTTTCGATAAGATTTGTTTGTTTGTCATGCCTTTTTGTGCTTTCACATGTCGCGTTGTCCACGTCTGTGCTAATGAGAATCGGACAAGCTGATATCTGTCAAGGAGAGGATTTTCTCAATGGGCAACTTTGACATAACAATATCTGCTTCTATTTTAATGATCACCAAATTTGTACGAAGTTGTCAATCGCAAAGAAAGCAGGCAAAAAATGTTTACTGCAATCTTTAATCAATTCCTCATGTAAAGTTTTTATTTTTTTTAAAACTTTTTCAACTGAATTTCTATTGGTATATCACTGTGAATAAGCTTTCCTCACTCTTTCGTATTTTTTAAATGGTAGATTTGTACATCATGCCAAATCTTAGCCAAACTTAACCTGCTATATTCATGACTATCAAAGACTTGCATTGAAGTAACACCAACTTTCAGGTTTCGCAGGCAATTCGTGGAGAAACTGTGGCCATACCGCAAGACTCAGCACTACGCGCCGCACTTCAGGGAGTCGAAAGGAGGCTTGAAAAAGTTGAGCTGGGTTGCGGGTTGCGAGGCTGCGGATCAGAGCTGGACGGGTTGCGCAGTGATTTGGCCAAATGTCTCGAGCTGATGCACAAAACGGTGATCCGTGTCGATCGCAACGAACTTGCGCTGAAGAGGCTCAACACAATGCGTGCTCGGTACAGCGGTGGGGATGTGGGGGAACTGCAAGGAGAACTCACCATCCTCAAGGTGAATTTTCCTTTTGTGATCATGCCACTCAACTGTCATTCTTCCTGAAGAAAATAGTTGCTGAGTAATGTTGATGTTTGCACGCATGTGGGCAGGTGAACTTCCACACCCTGAATCGTAGTTTGGCAGGACTGAGGGAAGAGGTCCTGCGAGACGAGGCGGGCTTGCTTGAGTTTTCAGAGTCATTATTACGACTTGAGGGTGCTACAGGAGGCCAAGGAGGTGGGAGTCGTTCCATCTCTCGAAAGCGGCGTGCAAACCAGAGAATTGTCCCAGCCTTTTCAGTTGGTTTGGCAAACACGTCTTCAAAATCTGGGCGCCTTCACTTTGACATCATGCTATTGAACGATGGACAACATTATCATCCAAGATCAGGTGAACAAATATTTTGAAGTTTTATAATTCATAAGGAAAGGACCACAATAATGTATAGGAATGTCAGCAGCAGGGTATTAGAAGTTGGCTGTGTAATTGGTATAAATACTTGTTCACATTGAACCTCTTAGTTCCATGACATATGTAGTGGTGGCAGCAATATAAATGAATGTGGAAACATTTAACTCTGGAACTGCAGATAAAAGTAAACAAGTAACAATGAAACGATTACCAATTCATAAAGTAACCAAGTAACACATTCTTTTCCACATAACCAGGGGTTTTTGTTGTGCCGATCGATGGGCGCTACCTCATCAGTGCCAGCATTGCCACCAAGATAGGTGCCGACACGACAGCAACCTTGTACGTTTCGTCTCGATCAATCGGCCGGTTGCTGGCGGAGAGCGACACAGTGGGTCCAGCGTCCCTCACACTATTGCTAGCGCTACACGCTGGAGATCTGGTGTACGTCGAATCAACGGGAAAGCAAGCACTTTGCGGAGACCTGCTGTACACCACCTTCAGTGGCTTCCTCGTGTCTGCAGACTAAGAGAAGCATGCCAAAAAATAAAAAATGGCACAAAGACCTTTTGAATAATTCAAAGGTGTTGAAGGACGAATTAATCAGTAACTAAGGACTGCAAAGGAAGCTCAGAAATAGTGCAAATCCTAAGCTACAACATCAAGTTACTACGAGTATCGTGTTGCTTTTACACAGCGGGTAAAAAAAAATAAACAAGGAAAAAAAAATAAAACAAGATGGTGCACATTGCTGAATTGGCATTAACGATCAAATCGTGATATCCCAAAGGAGTATTGACCAAACACAGCAAAGCTTGTATGTAGCAAAGTATATTTCCTTTCAGGGTTAAAGATTACCTCTTATTTCGTTATCTTTTCCATATAATGTTGTAAGATATTTAAAAAAATAAAATAAGCCATGTGTATAAAAGAAAAATGTAAGTCAACTAAAGTTCTCAATTTCTTAATGCTTGGTTATTCTTTACTCCAAGAACTTCAAGCTAATATATTCTACCACTGGCTTCAGCCTCAAGATGTTCATGAAGTGAATGCTCATCCATGTTGTTCCTTTGTCGAGATGTGATATGGGATTAAAAGTACATGTTTGTGAGATTCCGTGATTGTGTGACGCACCTGAGCCCGACATGGTTTTCAAAATGCCTTTTGTTGCTTTAGCAGATCACAGGTTACTACAAGCGGATAAATTGTTCTGCTAAACACTGTCGTGGATGTGGTTTGGTGAAGTGGTTTACTGGAAATATCCAACAAAAATAAAATAAAATGAAATAAAATTCTGCTCTAATTTAAAGTAATAATCTCCGGTTGCAAATCTTTACCGTCACAGGCAAAAACAGAAAACAGAACTCGAAACAAAACTTTGCATTTGAGTCTGTTCCGATGATTGTTAAACTCTCAGTGCATTTGTTCTTAATTTTAGAATCGAGTTTGAGTGTGGTTAAGGCTATGTTAAAGCACTGTTAATCAAGTGGCAGGTACAGAAAAAAGAAAAAAAAACTGATGAATGGAGAAAGGATTGTTATTTTATACCAAAGAGTGAAGGGGACTATGGGAGGGGTGGTAGCTCGAGGGGGAGTTGTGAGTTGAAACAGATCCTGTTGGAAGGACCTCAAAAGCAAATGCTAAATGTTATTACTGCACATAATGTGCCTACATTTTAGGGGGAGGAGGGGGGGGGGTAAGAAATGGCATACAAAGAAGCACTGTTAACAACAGAAACACACAATATAATAGCGTTAAATACAGTTAATACCACGGTGATTGAAGTGTGGATGATCACGTGTTTTCTTTGGATGCCTCTCCAAACCAGGTTGCATCATCTGTGAGATTCTGGCATGAAATTGTGTCTCGCTGTCTGAGAGAAGTCTGCTTCTTTCTGTCTCTGCATCTGCCCACCTCAAGGCAGAGTATCTCAGTTGGAGCTCATATCATAATTTGATTGACTCACGATAAACCTCACTTGCGATGCCACGACAGCAAAGATCGCTGTATCTCGGATCATTCCATCGTACAGACAGGGACAAAAAGCAGGCTTTTCCATCTCGATTTAAACATACCATGGTCTCGTGAAAAGTAGGCCAACATATGCAAGCATCCTGCCCAAATTCCATTAATTCTACCCTGATCTGTCAGGCAGTTGCAGCAGTTATTACGGTTGTGCCAAATAAATGCTACAACCATCAGATAAAATTTGTTCTCGAATCTCAGTCGAATACGTACGATTCGCAAGACTGATTAGGAAGGAGTGCCAAATATGGCAGACAACATTTGATGTGGAGCTTTATTTGTATCAATAACACGGGAAATGTCAGACCATATAAGAGTATTGATGTTGGTCTTCTTTCGTATGCAGCACAAGGCTGCAGGGTAGCATCATTGGCTGAAGGCATGGCTGTGCCACTGATCCAGTACCCTCTGTCGGTTAGGGCAGGGATTTGTAATCTGTCCAGAGTGCCGGTGATAGCTTGCAAACTCATCGCGAAGCAGACCGTGGGATCATTAATGTCCATCATCTAATGTCAGCAGTCGGGATATGCGTTTAACTTCCATCCGAGGGACAATGTTCTTCTTCATCAGTCGTGAGGAAATCTAAAATATGGCCTCATCTATATTTCTTGGGTGCTTCCCATTGGAAGTTATGATAGTGTCTGTCATAATGCTTACAACCTTGCTGGCAAAAGCAGTTTTGCGAAATGAGATGTCCACAGGGCATGACCATTTACCACCTGGATTTTCACAAGTTCACATCAATGTTGTTCCAAGACAACTCTGTTTCTGCTCTAATGGCTTCATCATGAAGACAATGTGGTCAACATGACACTTGTGCCAAAAAACCCCAAAAACTGGCTTCAAAGTTAAAGAACACCAGGCATGCAAGCATGCAAAAAAAACCCCACAAAAACCCTTCAACAACAAAGACAGAAAGAAGCAAAGACAGAAATAGAAATAGATTCAAGAAATAAAAATGTATTCCTTCTAAGATTCTGGTTGGAGGGATGATGACATGTGTTTTATATTATTTGGTTTGCTTTTAGGAAATCACGTGAGTGAATAGAGCCTTTACTGTATGCATGTATATTCCAGTAAATTGTGCAACGCTGGAAGCAGGAGACCAAATGGTTGAGGAAAGAGAACAAACTGAACAAAAACAGGCCGACTGTTGGGCACACAAGCTGAATAGCAATGGAAACATTAATTTTCTACTCTAAAACATTCAGATAGATAGATTATACGAAAAATGACAGAAGTGCTCACCACAATGAGACCAAATGATCATGAATTGGAGTACTTTGTCAAGACCATCATTCATAGCGGACACACCGCGAACGTCAGCTATAACGGATACTATGGGCATAAGAATGGTCAGCTGTGAATGTCATAACTGACATTCTGTTTGTCATTATGAATGTCAGACAATGAGGCTTTCAAAAATGAGATCGGTTGATGGAGTTCTAACTTTCGGTCAGTTGGGTCCACATCCTCCAAAATGCAGAGCATCCGACAAAAATCCGACATCTATACTAATGTGTTGCCTCAAGCTGCAGCTACAGGTGAAATCAAACCTTTCAAATGTGTATCGCACTTCTCGACACAGGTTTCACTTTTTCTGAAAGGAAATCAAACATCTCTGGAGAGACTGTCACATGTGGATTGTCTAGTCTCTACTTTCCTTTTTTTGTAGATATTATCAAGGCTTGTAAGAGAGCGAACACACAACGCACAGCAAGGGGGGCATGAGACAAGAGGGGCTGGATTGGGAAGGACAAAAGCGTGGGCAACAGAGACATTAGGAGATCTGTGGAAGGTTGAGGGATGGGGTGGGGAACATGGGGTACACAAGATGGACATTACAGGGACTTTCAGGAAGGAAAGCAGGGAATTTGAAGGAGGTGGGTTTCGGGTTGATTAACAGGGGTAGAAAAGATTGAGGATTTGGATGGGGGGTGATAAGAGGTTGTGGTGAACAACTGTTTTGAAGGCCTGGAGGGAAGAATGGGATTGAAGAGAGTTCGGGAGTTTATTCCAAAGGCGGGAAAAAAAAGAGGAATGAAAGAGTGAAGGTGAGCAGCGATTCGTGATTTTGGTAGTTTTACCATAAGGGGGTTGTTGGCGGACCTTGAGTGCTCTGCGTAAATATGGTGGGGACAAATCGCAGAGAGAGAGCAGGAGGGGTGGGGGGGGCGAGACCGGAGAGTTGACGGTAGAAGACAGAAAGACCACCAACCTGCCTGTAGTGAGAGAGTGAAAGGCCCAAAGACTCAGCCTCATCGCAGGAGGTGCCAATGATCTGAAATGCCATGGTTTCCACAGCATGAAGCCGATAAAGGTGGGAGGCGGGAGCACCAACCCAGAGGGGAGAGCAGTACTCCATCAGGCTGTGGACAAAAGCTTTGTATGTGGTCAGGAGCTCAGGTGGGCCAAGGAAGGACTTTGCACGACAGAGGATTCCCAGTCGGCGACTGGCTTTGGAAGCCAGGTTGGAAATGCGGCTTTCCCAGGAAGGATCATGGCAGATAGTGAGACCCAAAAGCTTGGAAGAAAGGACTTCTTCCAGAGGATTGTTGAGAAAGTAGATGATGGGGTGGGGGGGGTTCCAAACAGTCCCTTCGGAGAGACAAAGTGAGAGTGTGAGATTTGTCCAGATTGAAAGACATGTTCCACGTGTTGGACCAGTTTATGATTTTATCCAGATCTGCAGTGAGTGAAGAAGCTGCTGCTTGCCGGTCTGAGGGATGACAGATGGTATGGCAGATGTTGAGATTCTTCAGAGAGTCTTATGTGATTCTGATTCAACTGTACTAATGTATCATTAAATTACAAGTATTCCAATTCCAGAGAAGCTTATTTTATACAAGCATTGCTTTTTAAAGGTTCCTCCATGTTTCGTATTGACAATTCAAATGTCAGTCTCAGAATAATTATAAATTACAAAATGAACCGTTATTATGTAGTTTTATGGACATACTGTTTTGTCATGTTTCAATTTTGTTTGTATGAGAAGTTGAAGCATGAAATAAACCAAACCAAACCAAACCAAACCAGAGATAGGGCCAAAAATTATATTTAGCACAATATCTCAAAAAGTTATGAACGGATTCAGACGAAACAGTCCCTTCGGAGAGACAAAGTGAGAGTGTGAGATTTGTCCAGATTGAAAGACATGTTTCACGTGTTGGACCAGTTTATGATTTTATCCAGATCTGCAGTGAGTGAAGAAGCTGCTGCTTGCCGGTCTGAGGGATGACAGATAGTACGGCAGAGGGTGGAGTCATCAGCAAAGAGATAAAAAGGATTTTCTAGAGAGTCGGATCATTGATGAAAACCAGAAAAGGAACAGGGCCCAGAATGCTGCCTTGAGGAACTCCAGCCTGGACTGGAAGATGAGATGAAAGAACTCCATTTAGGGCCACATGTTGACTGTGACAGGAAGAGGAAGTCTGCGAGCTATGAGTGGAGATATCATAGGATATCATATCATAGGATATCATATCATAGGATATCATATCATAGGATATCATAGGAAGATAGTTTGATGAGCAAGGCAGGGCGCCAGACCGTGTCAAAAGCACGCAATATGTCTCGGGATATTGCTCTGATTTAATGTCCGGCATTGAGGACCTCCATCCATTGTTGGGAGAGCAGAAGCAGCATATCCAGGATAGAGTGACCTGGTCGGAAACCAAATTGATGATCGGAAATCAGGCCAAATGGAGAAGAGGAAGGATTTAATGTCTGAAGCGATGATGGATTCCATAACCTTGGTGATGATTGTGAGAAGGCTGAATGGTCTGTAGTTGCAGGGATCTGTTTTTGCACCTTTTTTATGCAGGGCAGTAATGTTTGCTGATTTCCAAGCAGATAGCAAATGACCTTGAGCAAATGAGTTCACCACAAGTGTGAATAGAACAGAGATAGGGTGAGCAAGAGCAGAGGAGCAGGTTTTTAGGACACGTGGGCTGATGCAGTCTGGACCGGTTGCAGAATCTGAGTTGAGGTTTGACAGCAAACTCTCCACCTTGTCAGAAGTAAAGGACACAGAGTCCAGGGACAGTTGGGTGTTACTGGGTAAGGTGGGTACAGAAAGCGATGGGTTTTGGACACAAGATTTCGATGCAAACGCTGAGTTTAGGCATTCAACCTACTTTAGAAACTACCATCATCAGTTCCTGAAATATTTGGCTAAAACTGCCTCGTTCAGTTCTTCTCTTTTGTCATTCTTTCATCCAAACTTGACCATTTCAAAAGTTTGTTCTTTCCTCACCAAACACACATAATTACAGCTAATAATTCACATGCAAGGGTTTTTTTCACATGCACGCACAATAATGCACATGTAAAAAGCCAGAGCGAAACTTAAGGGCGCAGTTGTAATAAAGTTATAACTGACATTATATCAATCAGTTACGAATTCTAGACTAATTAGGCATGAGGTTTCAGAAAATTGTAAATTTACCACCAATTTTTGCTCTCAAATGGCATTGCATATCAATTTCATTCCAGAGATTTATTGGTTCAATTCTGAACAATTAGCATTATTATTGGTCACAAGCTGTTTACCCACCCTCCAATTAAAGTTGAAGTGAAGTTCAACTTATTTCCTGAAAGCAAATATTGTCAGTGATAAATTTAAAAATCAACATTCTACTATATCTACACTAATAAGTGTGTGTGTGTGTGTGTGTGTGTGTGTGTGTGTGTGTGTGTGTGTGTGTGTGTGTGTGTGTGTGTGTGTGTCTCCTCCATAACTCCAAAACCATGAAACCTAGCAGCCTGAAATTTTGCAAGCATACGAAGGGATTCCAAGGCAGTGCATGAATGGAAACCAGGTGTTTGGGTTCATTAAAACACCTCTTTTGAAGATCATTAATGTCCATATTTAATTATTTCCTTCATCAAGGAGCATACTTGGTCACCTCAATCTCCCTTGCTGAGGTCGCCATTTTCTTTAGCCGATTTAAACATGCTTTGATTTGGAAACACGATCTACACTCACAGACTAATTAAAGTAGATAAACAAAATATACCTGATTTGAGAATCGGATCTTGTGGACTAAAGTGTCGAAATCTGGAGTTGGGTCCACATCCTGGAGTTGGGTCAACAAATGGACCCAAACAGCATTTCTTTGTTTATCTGTTTATTTGTCTGCACATAACTTTTGTGCTTTTCTCCACAACCACTTGCCAGATCGAGACTAAATCAGAAAAATTTAACAAATTAGCGATTTTTATAACTAAGTGTATTCATTGCAAAGCGTTAAGCTTAATTTTTATTTTTCTATTGGTCGGATGATTATATTTAGTGAAGAAAAGGTTAAGGAATGTGCAAAAAGTGTAACTTTGAATCCTATCCTGGTTACTCCTGATGACTTCATCTTTGCTTTTTGTATGTTCGGGTTCCTACTGATGACTCCAATGCAGGACTGTTCCTATTTGGTCTTCCACTTGATTTGAATTGAATTTATTTTAATCACATTCAAAATTCAATTGAATAATAATGAAAAACGTAATGGGTCAGGGTCACCTGTACAATCAAAGCGGGATTGTGTCAAAGCGGGACGTCTGGTTCCTGATCATTACTGCCAGTAGTTATAAAGTGGCAGTTCTAATTTTGTCTCATTAATTACATAACACACCAGTACACAAATGCCACACAAAACAAGTTCTGGTGAGGGTCTGCAATCTCTGGTTGCTCTTTCCAGTTTACACTTACATTGGCTATTTCTCCAATCAGACCCTTTTGATATTTTCCACATTCGTTATGCTTCCCATTGAAATACCAAGGTTGTGGTTTTCTCCATTCCTTGGTTTGGTTTTCACTTGGTTCTATTCACTAACGTTTAGTAAGTAACAATTTATGAAGCAGTCAATTTGTCAAATAAATTTTAAAAAATCATGCTTTGAGGTGTGAGAGGAGAGCAAGTGGGAAAGAATAAATGCTTCATGAGAATAAATGATGGTAAATTTTAATTTTATAATCACATGGTTATGCATGTATTTATTGCACTTGCCCGAATAAAATAAAAATCCTCTTAATATTTATTTATACAGTGGGTAATTTAATTAATATCCATCTGGCTTCCTTGAAAGTGGGATAAATAGGGGTGATATTTTTGGATGGTCATATCCCAGGACTCATTTTCTTCCTATTTCTTCCGATCAGAACAAAGAAAGGAAGGAGGAACGCACTAACCAACGACGACAGCCAATTCAAGTCCAAATTTCAATTCTCTGCAATTTGAGCTCCACTATTCGAATTATTTTCTGTTATATTTTAAAATGACTTCAAATTACTATGTCTCTAATCTCTTCTAATCGAAACGTCCCCGTCAGCCTGTCTGCTTCTGTCTCGTACCTACACGACATGGCCAAAAGTATGTGCACACCTGCTCATCCAACATCTCATTCCAAAATCATGGGCATTAATATGGAGTTGGTCCCCCCTCCCTCCCCCTTTGCTGCTATAACAGCCTCCACTCTTCTGGGAAGGCTTTCCACTCGATGTTGGAATATTGCTGCAGGGATTTGCTTCCATTCAGCCACAAGAGCATTTGTGAGGTTGGGCACTGATGTTGGGCGATTAGGTCTGGCTCACAGTCAGTGTTCCAATTCATCGCAAAGATGTTCGATGGGGTTGAGGTCAGGGCTCTGTGCAGGCCAGTCAAGTTCTTCCACACCGATCTCAACAAACCATTTCTGCATGGACCTCGCTTTGTGCACGAGGGCATTGTCATGCTGAAATAGGAAAGAGCCTTCTCCAAACTGTTGCCACAAACTTAGAAGCACAGAATCGCCGAGAATGTCATTGTATGTTGTAGCATTAAGATTTCCCTTCACTGGAACGAAGGGGCCGAGCCCGAACCATGAAAAACAGCCCCAGACCATTATTCCTCCTTCACCAAACCACAGTTGGCACGATGCATTCGGTCAGGTGGCGTTCTCCTGGCATCCGCCAAACCCAGATTCGTCCGTTGGACTGCCAGATGGCGAAGTGTGATTCATCACTACAGAGAACACGTTTCCACTGCTCCAGAGTCCAATGGCAGTTAGCTTTACACCACTCCAGCTGACCTTTGACATTGCACATGGTAATCTTTGACTTGTGTGCAGCTGCTTGGCCATGGAAACCCATTTCATGAAGCTTTCGACAAACAGTGTTTGTGCTGACGTTGCTACCAGAGGCAGTTTGGAACTCGGTCGTGAGTGTTACAACCAACGACAGACGATTTTTGCATGCTACGTGCTTCAGTACTCGGCGGTCCCGTTCTGTGAGCTTGTGTGGCCTACCACTTCACGGCTGAGCTGTTGTTGCTCCGAGATGTTTCCATTTCACAATAACAGCACTTACAGTTAACCTAGGCAGCTCTAGCAGGACATAAATTTGATGAACTGACTTGTTGGAAAGGTGGCATCCTATGCCGGTGCCACGTTGAAAGTCACTAAGCTCTTCAGTGCGGCCCATTCCACTGCCAATGTTTGTCTATGGAGATTGCATGGCTGTGTGCTTGATTTTATACACCTGTCAGCAATGGGTGTGGTGAAATAGCAGAATCCACTGATTAGAAGGGGTGTCCACGTACTTTTGGCCATGTCGTGTACTTTTACCCACTGGGCTCCGGGGTTTTCCCCATGGAGACCCACTTTAGCTGTGTGCACTGCACGAACCACGCACTCTGCATGAGCCGTGCTCTCCGTGTTGCATGCTGCAGACTCTGCTCAGGACTCGCATGGAGTCATTCTCCTCAAATCCCAGTGCCCCCAACTTTATGCCTATAATCGTGGAGAACACCGCAAATTTTCCTTTCCAATTCCTCCTTTCCTGAAAGGCTTGCGGGGGATTCGTTTTTGCATTCCAATTTGCCTGTTGGCCCCCTCCTTTCTCCCAAGGCATCGGAGGGCCATCAACTGCCCCCAAGTGGCTATGTTTCTTTTTAACTCTCTGGGTTTTCCGCATAGCCTGGTGGGGGCATTTAAATCTAACCCTAACTATACTCCAGGAGGCTGCTCGCATGCATGCTCCCTCATCCAATACACCTTGCTCACTCATCACAGGAGTCTGCTTACTCATCCCTCGGGGGGGGGGGGGGGTGGGGGGAGCCGCTCTGGTTCTATTCCTAACCAGTCCATCTCTGGCGACTCCCCCATAAACATTCCGCTTTCCTCCTGTCAGTCCAATCTACGTGCCTCGCTCACAGGTGTCACATTCATGCCACTCACCATCCCCCATGCACTGGTCAGTTGACATGAGCCACACGACTTCAACCTGACAGAGTGTAACTATTCTATTTTATACCCGTTATGTTACCCCCCCCCCATCACCGTTCCGAAAAAGAAGGCATTACATTTAAAATAGTCATTTCCTGTTTTTCGTGGCAGTCTTTGAAAGGCAGTAACACCCACTGATAACAATCAGTGTTTGCTGCTCGACTGCTACCCCCAGTATCAGTCAACCATACATTTTTTGCAATGCCAGCCCACCCCTTGGAAAGGGAATGGACTGCATGTAGCAGTTAATACAGTGCTTATTTGCAGTGGGCAATTCTGTCTTCCACAGTCTGCAACTAAAATCCAGACATAGCTATTCCAACTCTCATGCCTTCCTTTCCAGCTGCAAAAAGCTCGTACACTGTGGAATGGGGGAGGGGGGAAGGGGGAAGGGAGAGGGTGGAAGGGGTGGAATGGGGGAGGGGAGGGGGAAGAGGGAAGGGAAGGGGAGTGCAAAGGGGGAGGGGAGAGGGTGGAAGGGGGGAGGGGAGGAGAGGAGGGAAGGGAGGAGAGGGGAGGGCTTGAAATTCCATCACAATGAAGTTCATGAGTTGTTCCCTGGTAGTTCATCATGTCACCTGACTTTACCTTTCAACAAATGCCGTACAAATCGAATGGTGTTCAGGGTCTGGTGGAGCTGTGTCTTGTAAAATACTTTATAACCGTCAAACAACTACAGTATGCATAATAAGTGATACCAGAAGATAACCCGCGCAAAGCACGGTATTACACGGCAAAGCACGGTATTACACGGATGTGACGTTGTAGTACACCGCGAAATGAGTACCAGTTATCGTAAAAAATCATACTTACTAATGTTGACCCAGTCCGCTGTAAACGATGTTATCCCTGTAGTAGAAGCCATCTTTGAGGAGCTTTTGAAGCAAATCACGGTGCAGGTCGCTGTTCCATGAGAGATTTCATTGACGGTCTCGTAGATATAGATTTGCGAAAACTTCGGTGATTTACCGTCCTCGGGGAAAAAAATGTCCGATTCTATGATAAACACTGCCGTGGATTGTGGAGGTGTCTGGGCCCCTTGGAGGTTACACATCTTCCTGTACACAGAATGACGCGAACGCGAAACTCGAGTTGATTTCCCGAATGTTGGATCGAAAACCCCTTACTTCAGGTGTGCAGTCAGTGAGGTGTTCCAAGAGGGGAGGTGGTTCACTGAGGTTGGGAAGAACAATTTTTCCTTGCAAACTGCAGGTGGAAAATTTGTCGATCACCCTGAGGAAACCAGAATGTAGTTCAGTTCATCTTTCCAAATGTTCGCGCCACAGGAAGAGCACATCGTGTCCATCTTACCAATGATGCGTATGGGGGGAAATGGTCTCTCATTGGAGTCTTGCAATTCACCGAGAGCGTGTGGCGAGATATTCTTTTGAGAGCTGCGCTTCCTATTTCGTGCTGCTGTTACAAACACGTGTCTGCTGTAGTGTCGTGGTAGAGATGCTTAGCAGGCAGACACGAGCGGGGGAACAGTCGAGCAGGGCTGTGTTGTACAAGCGCGAGCGCGGGCGTACTTTGCCCACCACTCTCCTTTATTACGTACTCAGTACACTCACAAGCCGTGGCGACTACGGCATCACTACGACGCCTCAGGCGGCGCGCACTCCTTATATCCCTGGCAGACACGATGCTCACGACGACCACTCCCCCCATCATCATGCCCTGCCCCGCAGGCCCGCAGGCTTTACCACACTCCTCCCTCCTAAAACTATGATTATTAAATGATCACCATCATAATAAGCATAAGCAGCACGAAGTACTACGGTATAACAGCAGACAAGGTACAAAAAAGAAAACAGCGAAGTATAAAAACACATCACATCATATAACGTGTGGATGCGAGCGAGTGAAGCAGCAACGGCCAGGTTCCGAAGACTGAGTTGCACAAAGCATCTACCAAACTCTGACCGCGTTACCGATATGAAGCAGCAAGGCGAGAAGCACAGCAGCACTACGCAGCAAAAACGCCCCCAGGCGGCTCATGCTTACATGGCCTTTGGCGAGGTCGCGGCGACCTCCCGAGCAAACCTCCCCCGGCACCATCAAACGCCTCCGGCCCACAAGGCGGCACATTTCCCCCAGGCAGACCTGAAGCAGATAAACATTCCGAGGCCGGGAGCCCGCTGTCTGGGAGCCGTGGCGCCAGCGCCAGACCCGATTGACCTTGGGTGGGGGCGCTGAATAGCGCCGCTGGCTGGATGCAACCAATGCTCCACAACAACCCACGCACCACAATCAGTTGAGATGCCAACGCATGTCCAAACGGCCTTGAGCGAAAACAGAGAGCTTCGCCCCAGGCGCCAGGCCCGTCTAACCTTGCCGAAACCAGAGGTGGGGGTAACGCTAAACAGCGCATCAGCCCTGGCTCCGAGTCGATCTCCGAGACCCACACGGCAGTTAGATGGTAGCAACTCCATTCAAACCACACTTTAACCATAGGCTCGTCATAAATCAATAAGAACATCATTTGAACCATTGCAAACTCATTTTTCCGTACAGCGCGTTCTTTCGGCAAAATCCCTGCACATGACGAAGCAACTACCCGTGGCCTGGGGCAACTGGAGGCTAACAAAACCTCTTTATTCGCCACCACCGCTCCCAAAGCCTCCACATCACATTGACCATACTGCAAAACCCATCGATAGATCTCCGCCAAACCCACTCTCACACAGGAACTGTTGGCATTTATTTCAACAACGTTAAACCGCATCACTAGAGCAATGAAAAACAAATATGCAATGAACAGCAACCCATAACCCACATCACGAGTCCATCTCTTGGTTGCCGACTCGATGTTGCGAACCGTGACTTCCTTGAACGCGACGGGCTCGCTGCAGCTCGCCGTCGAAGCTGCCCGAACAACACAGGCGCGCATTGCCTCATGAACGCCGCCGAAGCGCGAGAACTCATCGCGAGAGCTGGCACGGCTCCCGCTGCTCCCGAACCGCACATCACCGTTGCAAGCAGCAACGAACGGCCGCTCCCGTTGCATCGATGCGGCTCCCGCTGCCAGAACCTCGCCCTCGGGTCTCGACGAAAGCATCGAAGAGAGCACCGGCACACCTGGAGATCCAGCCCGAGGTGCGCCAGCCAGTCCCGACCCAAAAGGGCGGGCCCCTCCCCTCGCACCACGAACACCGAGAGTCGGGCGCGTCGACCTCGGTAGCGCACCGAGACGTCGGCCCTCGCAAGCGGTGCAATCGCTTCACCGGTGTACATGTACAGCGACAAGGTCGTCTCGACTAGGCGAACACCGCGAAGACCACGAGCCGCCTGCTCTCCCATGACCGACACTGCAGCCCCGGTGTCCACGCAAAACACGGTCGGCTCGCCATTCACTTCGACCTCCACCGTGAACGGCGTCGTCACCTCCGGACCAACGGAAAACAGACTCAACCGTGATTGCATCTCCTGCTCCGGCCCACCGGCATCGCCATGCCCCGGCTGCAGGCCGATCTCCAGGTCACTGGGGTCCTCCCGCACCTCGCCATCCAAGACCCCAACGGAGGCCCCCGCCATCCGACACACGCTTCAAATGTCCCACCTTGTGACAATGCAAACACACGGTGTTCTTATACGGGCACATTCGCCGCAGGTGCGGACCACCACACCCCCAGCACCCCTGGAAATCCACCTCGCTCTCGGTGCGACCGTGCTGCGGTGCGCGTCCTCGTCCCGCACCGCCAGACGCGCGTGCGACCTGCGGCACCTGGGTCATCACGCGGACCCCGGGCTGCGCGACCTGTGGTGCCTGGATCATCACGCGGACCCCGGGCTGCACGACCTGTGGCGCCTGGGTCATCGCGTGAACTCCGGGATGTGCGACCTGCGGCACCTGGGTCACCGCGTGGACCTCGGGATCAGCCCACATGCCCCAGCTGGAGCTACTCATTACGTCCTGGCCAGCGATGGTGCGGACATCCGTGAGTGTCTGCTCGACAGACAAAGCAGTCCCGACCGCCGAGTCGAATGTGACGTCGGTCATCCGCAGGATGGCTGCTACCATCTTCGCGTCTCGCAGACCAGAAATAAAACGATCTCTGAGTCGTGCCGGACGCTCCTCTGCCGTGAACTTGCAAGGCACGGCCGAATGCTTCACCCGTGCTACGAAATCTGCAACGCGCTCCTCGCCACCCTTCGCGAGGTGATCGAACTGGAACCGCGCGAGCTGCAACGACTTCTCTGGCGCCAAGTGGGTCTTCATTTTCGCCACGATGTCCTGAAACGATAGCCCGTCATCACTGGGCTTATCTGGAGCCACCAAATCACTCAGCAGCCGGTAGTGCTCCGTTGATAGCGAGGCGAGCAAGATCGACTTACGTTTTTCTCCATCATCAGTGTGGTATAGCCTGCGGGCCTGCGGGGCAGGGCATGATGATGGGGGGAGTGGTCGTCGTGAGCATCGTGTCTGCCAGGGATATAAGGAGTGCGCGCCGCCTGAGGCATCGTAGTGATGCCGTAGTCGCCACGGCTTGTGAGTGTACTGAGTACGTAATAAAGGAGAGCCGCGGGCAAAGTACGCCCGCGCTCGCGCTTGTACAACACAGCCCGGCTCGACTGTTCCCCCGCTCGTGTCTGCCTGCTAAGCATCTCTACCACGACACTACAGTTGGCTGACGAGGATCTTCGGATCGGCGTGTGCAGGGCGGCGCGCACTCCTTATATCCCTGGCAGACACGATGCTCACGACGACCACTCCCCCCATCATCATGCCCTGCCCCGCAGGCCCGCAGGCTATACCACACTTTCTTTTGAGAGCTGCGCT
The DNA here is from genome assembly GCF_056783735.1 of Eptatretus burgeri. Classification (NCBI taxonomy): domain Eukaryota; kingdom Metazoa; phylum Chordata; class Myxini; order Myxiniformes; family Myxinidae; genus Eptatretus; species Eptatretus burgeri. The sequence goes on from NC_140974.1 coordinate 13,842,598, forward strand.
TCCTATTTCGTACTGCTGTTACAAACACGTGTCTGCATTTTCACGTTTCGGCATCTTGAGGGTTACAGAATACTCACTAGAGTCTGGAAGAAGTGGAGGAAATAAACAGGGCCTCACTTTATGAACGTGGTTGGAAATGTCGGCACGCCATTGGCCGAGTGGTTGCACGCACTACATCTCGCTACGCCATTGGCTGAACGGTTGCAACGCACTACATCTCGCTACGCCATTGGCTGAACGGTTGCAACGCACAACATCTCGCTACGCCATTGGCTGAACGGTTGCACGCACTCCATCGCGCCACGCTATTGGCTGAGCGGTTACGCACAACATCGCGCCATGCTATTGGCTGAGCGGTTACGCACAACATCGCGCCATGCTATTGGCTGAGCGGTTGCATGCACAACATTGCGCCATGCTATTGGCTGAGCGGTTGCATGCACAACATCTCGCCCCGCGCTGCGTCCGGTGTTCGTGTGGTGTGGGGTCACATCACAGCAATTTTGGACCCTTTTCTCAAGGAACTCCAATAATAATGGATCCGTTCCAAAAGGGGACATTTCGAATCTGAAGCAATAATGGACATTTGTGCCAAAGCTCAGACTCATCCCTCTGCCACGTGTCTCGGAAACAGGAGCAGTTTGTTAATTTCATAGTATCGAGATATATATATATATGTATATATATATGTATATGAATATACATACATTTTCAGGGTAGCCTGAAAGTTTCTTTACCCTGATAAATTTCTCGCACTTCCCTCCGTCCCTTCCGCTCTGCCCCCGCTCCCTCGCCCGCTATGGTATGCGGAAACACTGTATGTGCTGAATGATGGAGCACATACAGACACAATGACAAATTAATTATTGTAAGTACTGTACAATAAAGCCTGTATATTAAAACAGTCCAAGAACAATGCTTCACTGGGAAGGGGTAAAGTGACTTTCAGGCCACCCTGTATACATATATATATATATATATATATATATATATATATATATATATATATATATATATATACACACACACACACACACACACACACACACACACACACACACACACACACACACACACACACACACACACACACACACACACACACACACGAGCCAAACCCGCGCTCTGTACGAAGTTTCCAAAGTGAGGGTTCGTTCGGACGTCAATATATCGAGTGTTCACAATGTGATTTATCTAATTTATTTATATACAATGTTTCTTGTAACATTTTTTGTGTCAAATGCGCCTTCTGAGGTAGTCAGCATGTGCAGAAGAGGGTTTTACATGACAGACGCTCTTTTCTCGGAGTGTCATCATGTCTCTCAGCGGTGACGGTTTGTCAACGACAGACGTAATGGCGTCAGCGAATGACCGATGATGTCATGACGTCATTACGCCTCTCTGCGGTGACGTCGTACGTCGCCATGCAAATGAATGGAAAAATTAGAAAATCGCCAAAAATTCCCAAACCTGTCTGTCTGGCGTGATCTCACATAGCCCATGCTGTACATTTGACCACAGAGCACCCGCATGCCGAAAGTGGCGAGAATCCGTCCGGCAGTTTCGGAAGAGAAACGTCAAATTACGCGCAGACGTTAACAGAAATAATATATAGGATAGGATATATAAATATAAATATATATATATATATATATATATATATATATATATATATATATATATATATATATATATATATATATATATATATATATATATATATATATATACGTATAAATATATATACATACATATTTATACGTATAAATATATATATACATACATATATATACATATAAATACATATATATATATATAAATATATATACATACATATATATACATAAAAATATATATATATATGTATGTATATATATTTTTATGTATATATATGTATGTATATATATTTTTATGTATATATATATATATATATATATATATATATATATATATATATATATATATATATATATATATACAATTATACATATAAATATATATATATATATATATATATATACATACATATATATATATATACATATACATATATACATATCCATATATCTTCTTCTCTTCTTCTTCTTTCAGCTGCTCCCGTTAGGGGTCGCCACAGCGGATCATCCGTATGATCCGCATAGTGATTTGGCACATGTTTTACGCCGGATGCCCTTCCTGACGCAACCCTGGTCACCTCTTACGACACAGGGATATGGTACACCTATTTTAACCGGGGTATACACCGGCCCAGTACACTGGTACTCACTTCGCCGACCTCGGAAGGATGACAGGCTGAGTCAACCCCCTGGTGTATTAATTCAGTGGCTCAACGGAGCTTGAACTCAGGACCTTTTGGATCCCAAGCCGCTGCCCTTACCACTGCGTCAACACCAGGCTATTAATATATATATATATATATATATATATATATATATATATATATATATATATATATATATATATATATATACATACATATCGTCGTCTTCTTTCGGCTGCTCCCTTTAGGGGTCGCCACAGCGGATCATCTGTCTGATCCGCATAGTGATTTGGCACATGTCTTACCCGGATGCCCTTCCTGACGCAACCCTGGTCGCCTCTTACGACACAGGGATATGGTACACCAATTTTAACCGGGGTATACACCGGCCCAGTACACTGGTACTCATTTCGCTGACCTCGGAAGGATGACAGGCTGAGTCAACCCCCTGGTGTATTAATTCAGTGGCCCGACGGGGATTGAACTCAGGACCTTTTGGATCCCAAGCCGCTGCCCTAACCACTGCGCCAACACCAGGCTCATATATATATACATACATGCATGCATACATATATACATACATATATACATACATACATATATTGGGTAGTCGATCTCGTCGGGAAAATTTTTTTTTAATGTTTTTTTGAGATTTGTTCTTACCTTATTATCAGTATTTAAAATGGCGATTTCAGTGAATACAATGGCGATTTCGATGAAACTTGATTGGTAGGTTAATACCATGACCTAGTTGTGTGCAAATGAGAACCGTTGCTATGGACACCACCATTGCCTAGTAACGGGACTTTGAAATTTTTGAAAAATCATTAAAAAAAAATTTTTTCGAAAATCAAAAATCGGGCCACGAGCGACTGTGGGCAGTACATTCATCCATATTGTCAAAAATTTCCAGCCGGATCCTATGAAAACTGTCGGAGAAGATAGACTTTGAATGAACCCTGGTCGAAAACAATAAAAAAACGAAGTTCGTTATATCTCAGAGAGTATGAGTCAGATATAGATGAAACTGGTATGGTAGGTTCATGGTATGTCCTAGTTATGTGTGAGAAAGAACCGTTGCTATGGACCGCTCCGTTGCCTAGCAACGGCCGAAAACCTCTAAATGTGGGGAATTTTAATGAAAAAACAATCTGCAGCATTAACCCTTGAAGTTAGAATCATGAATTTTCTTGTGCTTAATCCTCAGGTCATTCCCCATCGAACGGGCCCATCGCGTCAGGTTCTATTGGGTAGTCGACTACCCATATCCGCCTACCAGCTTTTTGGGTAGTCGATGTTGTTGAAAAAATTTTTTTCCAAAAGAAATTTTTTGGAAAATTTGTTCTACCCTTATTATCACTTTTTCCGTCGATATGTTTGTCTGTCTGTCCCTCTGTTCGGTCCAGTGCTCCGTTAATACAATGGCGATTTCGATGAAACTTGGTTGGTAGGTTCATACCATGACCTAGTTGTGTGCAAATGAGAAAACAGAGATTGGGAAAAACACAACCGCGATACAAAATGTAAAACAAGGCCAGCAGGAATCAAAGGGGGAATTGGAAGCCGTAAAGGAAGAGTGAAAGATGAGACACGAGGAAACGACGGAAATGGTAAAAGAGATGGGATGGAAGGTCGAGACGGAGAGCCAAGAATTGGGGGAGCGATTGAAGAAACACGAGGACGAGACAAAGGAGGGTTTTAGAATGGCGAAGGAAGAATTAACAGAGACACGAAGGGAAATAGAACAGGTAAAAGAGGAATTAAAAGAGGTGACGGAGACGCAGAAATCAAAAGAGGGGGACGAATTGCACGAAACTAAAGAGGAGCACACACAAGTAGAACTGATAGGGGACATTGAGGTTGAGCAGGTGGAGTGTTTCGGGACCCAATGCGAGGGTCGGATTGACCTCCTGCAGGGACAAGGGGAGACGGTATGCTCCCTCGTGGCAGGCTGTGATGAGGTGAGTCTGGTAAGGCCGTACGAGGTCGAGCGGGTGCATGGTGCGAATGAGCGCATGCCGAGCCAGGGGGGGGTATAGAAACCCTGGGATCTTTTAGGCTAACACGAGCCCCCGGTATGATTGTCCCAGAGTGTGTGTCGGAACGTGCGAGTGGTGCAAATTATATGGCATGTATGAGTGCATGTGTGGAATTGGGACACGGACCGACCCGGATGGGAGACGTGGGTGGCGAGGCAAATGAGACGGACGGAACTATTTCCGGAACCACGCCGGCTTCGTGGGACGTTGCGTGCGAGGTCCGTTCCGTGTTTTGCGAGTGGCCCAAGCGCGCACGTTTGCACGATCGGCAGCCGGCACTAAAATGCTCGGCGCTTGGTACAAGACACCAGTATCGACGGCTAAAATGGAGGCGAGGGTCGTGTGAATTTGGAAAGCACATGTCCCCATGGGAGCACGTGCATGGAGGCCGACGTGCTGCGCGCCGCGAGTGGAATTCGCGGGACGCGCGGAACGAGTCCCGATGGTGACACTACCGGGCCCACCGACGTGGCAAGACTCGCAGGGTCAGTGTGCGAGTGACGTCATCAGAGAGCGCAGCACGAACGCCCACATGGTGGATGGCTCGAAAGCGAGCGATTGGCACAATCAGCAGGGCGACGTTACACTTTAAATTATCGGCCAACGGAAGTGGACGAGCGAGTTGCAAACCACCGCCCTGGCAATGCAAGGATGGCCGAGCCTTGCCACAAGTACACGAAGCCCGGCCGGGATGTGGCAAACATCCTCATTGTGGGCAAAGGAGCACTAGTTAGGGGAAGGGTTTGCCGTTAGTTAGACCGGCCTCATGGGGCATGAGCAGTTCTCCATGGGGCCCGGTGGGACGAGTTAATGGGAATTTAGAATGTATTGGAGACATGGACAGACATGGAACGTGTAGTGGGGAAGTAGATTAGCTATGTAGAATTAAATGGAACGTACATTAGAGTAAGGGATGACGAGGGGCACGAGCTAGTTAAGGGAACGTAGCGAGTAGAGCGTAAGTATTGGTGTGAATTGAAGAAGAAAAAAAGAGAGGAAAAAAATGTACAATGAGTGAATGTGGGTCAGCGGGGCCGAGTGTGAGTGGAGTGAATGTGGAATGCATGGTGCGAATGAATGATTCGGGGGAGGAGTGAATCCCACCCAAGGGGTTGGTGTAATGTCAGTTAGAGGGTGAGTTAAATTATCCAAACGGATGTCGGTCTGTTGTTGGTGTCAAACAAAGGCACAAACCTTTTGAAGGGTGCAGGAGTCTATTGACCGGCTGGGAGCATGGCTGTGGAAATATGCATCCTGAGTGGAGGGAACCCCGGGCACTGAAGTAGTCGGCCAGAGTTGGCCATGGGTCCAAGGGACCGAGTTAGTGTAATGGGCATGGGTATCCCATAGAAGGATGACGGGACCTGGAGCACCAAAATGCCATAAAGGCATCGACGGGGAAGACGCCAGAAAGGGCATCCCCCACGTTCATATGGAGTAGGTTGGCTCGGAGACAGTCTCAGCGACCCGGGGGTGCCGAAGAACGAGTTTGGCAGATGGGTATCCCTGTCATTGGAGCAACGCTGCCCAGCCACGAAATTGTGCAAGAACACGAGTGAAAATTTGTGGACCAGGCCCAAATTAATAACGAACACCAACACAGGCGACGGGAATCATGGTTTCCAGAACCGATAGTTTAAAGAGACAGGCGTGTTGAAAAGCCCCGGGGATAGATTAACGTTAATAAATGTCAGGATAGATCGGAAACGTGTACCCCTTTGCACCATCCATTCCTTCGCTGTTCGTAGGCCGCTGGACTCATCTTGGGAAATTGCTGAAATCTGAGGGAGTTATTCTGAGGCTGCATTGGGCCTCAGGACAGATTCACTAGTCTCTTCCTCAATCCCCTCAAAAAGGATCTTTGGAATTGGGGATAGACAGTCAGGACAGGTGAGCCGAACAAAGACGATAAAGGGCTCGGGGCACATGTAATTATTTTTTTTTTAAAAACAATAATTAGTAATAATAATAAATAATAACGCGCATTGCGTTCATCCAAGCCCATCCCTCAGTGTACTGCAGTTGGAGCAGAGGGCGGTAGGCTCTTGACAGAGGAGTCCGAAGGGAAGACCCACTGGACCGATTACTTTGAGCGGTTGTACCAGGCTGATCCACCAGCTATCTTATTGGACGTCAGGGGTGTTCCAATAACTGTTGCTGACCCTCCAATCAACTGTGGTCCACCTTCGCTTGTGGAAACAGAGGCTGTGGTGAAGCATTTGAAATGGGATAAAGCTCCAGGGATCGAAGGCATCCATGCTGAACTTCTCAAGGCTGGTGGAAATGCTGTATTCGTGTCTTGGCATGCAGTTCTGTGCTCTGCCTGGAACACAGGCATCATTCCAACTGACTGGAAGAAGGTCCTTGTTGTCCCTCGCTGGAAAGGGAAGGGTGATCGCCAAGACTGCAACAATTACCGAGGGGTGACGCTGCTCTCAGTGCCAGGCAAGGTCTTTGCTTGGATAATTCTTGATAGGGTTCGCCACCATCTGCTTGTGCACCAGCGTCCAGAGCAGTCAGGCTTTACACCAAAGAGGTCAACGATTGACCGTATCCTTGCTCTTCGGGTCCTCACCAAACGTAGTTGAGAGTTTCGGCAGGGGCTGCTTGCAGCCTATGTTGATCTCTGCAAAGCGTTTGATTCACTGAATCGGGATGCCCCATGGAGAATTCTTGGTCTTCGTGGGGTGCCACCAAAACTGATCAATATGATGTCTGAACTACACTCTGGTACTGAGAGTGCTGTGAGATGTGGTGGTACCATCTCTGACTTATTTCCAGTTGTTACTGGAGTTCGTCAGGGGTGTGTACTGGCCCCCTCACTTTTCAGCACTTGTATGGACTGGATTCCAGGGAGGATGTCGGAGAGATCAAGCTGCGGTGCATGGTTTGGGAATGTCAAGATCTCTGACCTTGATTTTGCAGATGATGCAGTCATCTTTGCGGAGACTTTAGATATCATTTTGGGGGCACTCGAGGTGCTGAATGAGGAGTCGGAGCCGCTGGGATTACGGGTTTCCTGGGTCAAAACTAAGATCCAGGCTTTCAATGACATCTTGTCCTGTCTGTGTCTGTTTGTGGTGAAGTCCTGTCTGTGTCTGTTTGTGGTGAAGATGTTGAGGTCGTGGAGAGATTCACTTACCTTGGCAGTGATATTCATGTCTCTGCTGGCTGTGAGTCAGAGGTTAATAGACGTCTGGGTCGGGCCTGGGGAGTCATGGATTCACTGGATAATAGGGTGTGGTGCTGCCGGTACCTGTGCGGGAGGACGAAAGTCTGCGTCTTCAGGTCCTTGGTGCTTCCAGTCTTGCTCTGTGGATGTGAGACTTGGACTCTGACCAAGGATCTGAGACGGAGACTTAATTCCTTTGTTACCAGGTCTCTTCGGAGAATCCTTGGCTATCGCTGGTTGTACTTTGTGTCCAACGAGCGGTTGTTGAGAGAGACTGAAATGAAATTTGTTACCTGCATAGTCCGTGAGCGTCAGCTGCGGCTGTATGGACATGTGGTTCGTTTTCCTGACGCTAAACCTGCTCACCAGATTCTCTCAGTGAATGAGTCTCCTGAGTGGTGGAGGCCAATGGGCCGACCACGTGCCTCGTGGTTGCAGCAGGTTGATCAGCATCTCAAGGAGATGGGGATGGGCTAGGCATCTGCCTGGGGGATGGCCAGACTGAGGCCCCTGGAGTACCGGCATAAAGTGGACGCAGTGACGCGCTGCTCTGGCGCATGCTCCCATACCTGACCTGACCTAATGCTGTTAGAGCGGGGAGGGTGGAGTGGAGCGGGGGAAGGGGTGAGCGGGGAAGGGGTGAGTGAGGAAGGTGATTAAGCAAAACCAAAAAGCAGCCTTAGCTTTACGATAAAGGTGCCTGCAGCATTTCCACAACCCAAAATGGAGAAGGGTAACACGATCTTTAAATCACCTTACCTTGAACTACGATCTTCCCTGCTTGGGGACCAAGGTACGAGATGACATCAACTTCCGTCTCATCGGTGTTAAAAACCTGTTCCCTTATAAATCCCTTTGCCTCAATTTGTTTCATGCACTGTGTTTGATAATGTGTTTGAGAATGGGGGTTCGAATCCAGGAGTTGGAAATTAAATGTCTGGCAATAAGGTCTGAATACGGAGTTGAAAATGAACATTTGGGAATTAGGTCTGAAGGATAATGAAGGTTTGGAAATGAGACTTGAAGGACAATGAAGGTTTATGAAAAAGTATGAGTGCAATGGGGAAGGTTCTACCTCCAATCATCGACCCTGTAATGGTGGCCCGTACAGATGCTACATTTTCTCCTCGAACCAACCTGTCTAACAACTCGCTATTTTCCACCCAATGTCATAACTTTTATCTGCCTTTTGGCTCAACTAACTTTGTCCATCGCTTTCCATTTGGGTTCATTAAAAACGGTGTGCGAGAAACACCACAAGGCTCGTAATGGGAGGTAATCGTTCACGCATGGGACACAAACCATGACTCATCTCAGCTCATAAACCGCGATTGGTCGAAATGATATCCAGTGATAACGGAATCGGAACACAATTGGTTGCCCACGATTTGTAGAAACCCATGAAAGGAGAACACGCGATATTGAAGGGTTTCCTGTACAGACATATTTGCAAGACTAGCAGGCTCTTTTTGCCACAATAGTTTCAGGATCGTGGACCGAAGAACAATTAATTCATCAATAAGAAGATATGAGCTTTGTTAATCTCCTGAATAGGTTCAGGCTCGGTGAGCAAACACAGGATGATGATAAGGTATTGAAGGAACGTGTCGTAACTCGTGATACTGCTCATTATCCATCTGATGCCCTGTATGTCTGCTACGAATGACAGTCAATGAATACAATGAGAGAAAGGTTGCTTAGTTACGTACCAGGAGCACCGAGAAAACTCTTACCTATTCATAAGCCGAGTATTCTTTCGCAGTATGTCACAAAATCGACACCCAGTTTATAGGTGGCTTGCTGGAAACATTGCATTTTGTAGTGGGGACCATTGTGATGCTCACAAGACAGGCAAAATATGACTTTGCGAATGGAGCACTTGGGACAATATTATATATCATTTAATTAAACCCACGTTGCAGTCAGCTCAAAGCTGTTTTGGTGAAATATGACCATGCTCGTGTAGGTGCATCAAAAATACCAACCAGATATTTAAATCTCAGCCACTATCCAAAAGCTGTTGCAAATACTGCCATTGATGTTAAGTACACCATATCCGCAAATAAATCAGGAGACATGGAGATCATGCAAAGGAAGTTCCCCCTTTTTTTGGTGACCACAATCCGCAACGTCCCCAACTTGATTGCAACAACTAACCCAAGCAGCGCACATATGATCCACAATCCCTAATCCACAATAATCTGGACCCAAAACCCTTATCCACACCACACTCATGACTCCGTACAGGGACAATAAATATGAGGCCCAAGTGCAGCTCAGATTCAAACTGTCTCGCTTTTGCCACACGGACCCTGTTCTCCCTCCTAGAATTGCCATCACAGGCAACTATGCTGTGCTGGGGCATTTCATCCACAGTAAATGTGCCTGAGCACATCACGTCATGTACATCTGTACATCTTCTGGACCGTGGCTAAATAATACAGATGCACATTAATCACAGGGCTACTCTTAACCGTGAAGATCTGCTACTGTGCACATGTTAAAACTCTATTTTCCATTGAGTGCAGTCTCAGCACCAGGTTCTCCAAATCTTTTGCAACACTTGTAATCATTGCGTCCCTTAGCTCTAACTCAGGGTTTATATATATTAAGTTTCATGCAGACCATTTTTGCCCTGCTGACAGAGCTGGAAAGGTAGAAAATAATTCGTCCAGGCAAGATGTTCTTGTGAAGTTGTGAAAATTGTGTCATGTTAACACACCTCCCGATGTGGGTGATGGTCCATGGTAATTATCTATCGGGATTTATCTCTCCCTTACCTGCCTTCTTTGCCCTCACTAACCACAAGCTCAAACACATCTTATTATGTACTAGCAAATACAATCCGTCGCTTCGCTGACGGGGACAATAAAGGGGAGCGGGGGGGGGGGGGAGGGAAGGAGAGAGAGAGAGACGGAGGGAGAGAGAGAGGAGGCAGGTGTTGGGTGAGAGGGGTGAGGGGAGGCAAAGAGGATGATAAAGGGGGAGCTAGGGGGTAGGTGGGCAGAGCGACACCTCACCAAACGTTGCTATTGAATGCAGGAGGGACGGGTGCCTGAGAGAGACAGACAGACAGACAGACAGACAGGCAGAGAGCATGAGAGGGCAGGCTCACAAAGGTGTGGGAGGAGAGTGCTGCATTTTATTAGGAGGGAAGAGTGAGGAGGGACAGAGTGAGAGAGAAGGGTGAGGAGGAGGAGGAAAAAATAAGACAGGTGAGGGGTGGAGGTGGGGTCAGCAAAGTTAATGATCCATCCATTGGGACCATACTCTGTGCATTGGTGCTGCCTAAACAGTCTCCTTGGCTATTGGGCACAATCCTGGACAGGTCACCACTCCGACACTATACCAGCAAACTGGCACTCATTTGCTGACCTCAGAAGGATGACCAGCAGAGTCAATCCCACCTGGAATTAATTCAACAGCCGAGAGGGATTTGAACTCAGGATCCTAGAATCCCAAGCCCACCACCCTAACCATTAAACCAACACCAGACATAAAGAGAATGATATGTGACACTTAATGACCAAACACGAAAAAAGAAATGTCAGAACAGCTGTACACATAACAACACAACCAAGTTTGTAAAGTATTCTGCTGGCACATCTGTAAAAACTTTGATATTCCAGTTCCAGAACATTTGTGGGAAAATGAACCAAAAGCAATCACTGAAAACATTGAAGTACCGCTCACGTACGACCATATGATCCCATCAGGTGTGAACATCGAAAACGAGCGTTGCGACCAGATGTCATACTTAGGTACAAAAAAAAGAGGAAGGCAATGCTAATTGAGGTGATAATATCGGTGATTTTGGACGAACGATGCAGAAATCAAGAAAATGACCAAATACCAAGACCTCAAGAATGGAGTAAAATATCCTGGAAGCTGAAGAATGCCAAAGTTGTACCAGTGATGATGAAGAACCTCATGGGAATGATGAAGAAGAACCTAACAGAGATATTAAAAATCATCCCAGGGAATATCACGACAAACGAACTACAGTTGGAAGCCGTCCTGGGCTCAGTGACGATCCTGAAGAGAGCCCTTGGCACAAAACTTTGAGAACAGAAAACTTCACAGCTTGATCCGTGAATCATGACCCCTTACTGAAATAAAGGTGGATACTTTGAACCCGCCCTGGGAGGACTCCATTCCACATTCTGAAACCCACATATGTTGATACCAATTTATGGTACACACACACACACACACACACACACACACACACACACACACACACACACACACACACACACACACACACAGACACAGACACAGACACAGACACAGACACAGACACAGACACAGACACAGACACAGACACAGACACAGACACAGACACAGACACACAGACACACACACAGACACACACACGGCGGTGGATACTTCGAGACCTGGGAGGGATCCGTTCCACCATCTGAAACCCCATATGAAGACTCACATCACATCACATTACATCACATCACATCACATCACATCACATCACCTGGTGTTGGCTTCGTGGTTAGGTTGGCGCCTTGGGATCCTAGGGTCCTGAGTTCAAGCCCCGTTGGCCACTGCATTAATACACCAGGGGGTTGACTCAGCCTGTCATCCTTCCGAGGTCGGCAAAATGAGTACCAGTGTGTACTGGTACAGGGGCACTGCATTAGCGACACAGTTTGGCTTCCAAGCAATGATAGCTACCCTGGCAGCTAAGCTGCCATACATGAGAACAAGACACACACACACACACACACACACACACACACACACACACACACACACACACACACACACACACACACCACCAAGTTGTGTTTTGGTGATACAGTTTATATACGTACACACGCATAAAATATATAAAAACGACAAACACAAAGATTTACTTTTAAACAAAGTTTTTTGAAAGAGGAATTCAAGTGGGAAATTAGAAAAATTTAATTGAAAAATATATCAAAGCACAGAACACAAAATGTCGATCTCTGCTCTCTGCCTTCACAACCAGATCATGGCAAACACCTGGTCGGACGGACATTATTGTTGTTTTTATATCTGTATCGATGTCGAAGTGATTGGTGGATTATATTAAAAGGAGTTCACAGAAAAAGGTAAAAAAGATATCCTGCAAAAATAAAATTGCACCTTTCCAGCAGATGAGACACCAACCGCACGGCGTCACAGGGCCCAACACAGGCGGAAACGTAGTCTGTCGAATCCATGTTCCATTGACAGCACGGGTACTTTTACCGAAACGAACAACCAAGCAGTTTGGAGAGCACTTGCCAAGTGGCTTAAGCACTTAAGCAAGCACTCAAACAAAATGGTTGATAAGAAACGGCTTGTTTGGCACACGATTAGCAACATATTAAACATCCACCTCGCGGAGCTGATGCCTCCGGATGTTTATAAGCATTGCAATATACCCAGCGATTTGTAGATATGATGAACAGGCATTCGATAATTTGAATGAAGAAAGTGAAAACAATAACTTTCCAGTTAAGAAATCGTTGTGGCCTGTTCCAAGTCAAGGCAAGGTTGAGCAGTCCAAAAAACATGGTGGCTTCAGACCCCAGCGAGGTTACCCAGGAAACGCCTTCAGACCCAGAGAGCGAGGTGGCCGAGGATCGCCTGATGAAGGATATAATTTAATAAGGCCGTTAATTCTCTTCAAAAGGGGTGTTTTAATTAACCCAAACACCCAGTTTTCACTCTTGCACTTCCTTGGAGTTTTCTTAGTGTGAATGCAAAGTTTCAGGTTGATAGGTTTTATGGTTTTGGAGTTATGGAGGAAACACACACCCACACAACACACACCACACACCACACACAACACACACAGACACACACACTGCCTTTTATTCGTGTGGATGTGTACCATGGAAGATGAAGGACAAGGAAGAGGATAATAAAGATAAGTGACAGTGGAGGAGTGGGAAGTGAAAGAGTTTGGAAGCAAAATTGGAATAAGGCATAAGGGGAGGGATGAGGAGGAAGGGATTATATCTATGAATGGGGAGGGTGGTGGGATTCCACAATTTTCGTGTACATAATGTGTAAATAAATTATTTTTCAGCACTGATTAACTACCAACTCTGGTGCTCAAGCTGAAGACAGATTTAGTGCTGCCAAAGTAGCCTCAAGGCAAGGATTACACTGGGCAGTTTGCCGTTGGCTTCCCAATGGTTGATCAGAACTGATATTCTATATATAATTTGAGAAGTGCCTGTTTGCTTGTTTGACTTCTTTGCGTTCTTGAACTCCTGGACCAAATGAATTGAAAACTGGTGTTATACTCAGGTGATGCAGTTGGGCATTTTAGGAGATAACAAAAAAAAATACATACTCCCTGGGATTTGGGGTTGGAAGACCCTTTTTGTCTCTGAAGCAAATGTGTATCGCCATCTGGTGGAAGCTGGTACGACAAATTAATAAAATACGACATGTATTTGTTGGTCTAATTAACCCATCCTGATGGATTCTTTGCTCATAAATAGAAGTTAAAGATATGGTTATTATATACACCAAAACAGCTTTCTTACTGATGAGTGCGATGGGATGTTACAAATAAACAAAGGTGCCGTTTCACTGTCATTACTTTTATAATATATAAAACATATTATTTTTATAATATTATAATATATATATATATATATATATATATATATATATATATATATATATATATATATATATATATATATATGAAACAGATAAAGATAAAAATGAACAATTAATTAAATGAACTCAACACACCCACTTTGGTCCAAAGACCAAATTACATGATAATGGATGGAAAGCCATACACATGCTTGTCACAACAAAATACCTGGTCATTGAAGGTACAACTACTGTTTCTGCCTCAAGACTCCATCAACGAGCCAAAAAGGTTGATACAAAGCTTCTGCCAAAAAAAGAAAAAGAAAACCAAATGAAATTGACAGGAGAAATAAAACAAGAATCCAGAAGAAACCGGAGCAAAGATACTGTTTCAGACCACTTGCGTACGACCAGCCGTAACTTCCTACTCACGAGGAACGAAAAGTTTATTCAAACATGATAAAATTTGACCGAAGCAAATCATTGTAATTTAAGGTGAGACCTACACAGTGCCTACCAACTACTTGAATTGGGCCACATCCGATCAAATAAACATTGGAACCAGTTTTCTTCATTGCTGCCATCCATACTGTTTATGGACAAATCTGTTATGCTCCTTTGATTCCTGGTGGGTGTAAAATACCACACATCGGTTGGTTCTTGATAATAATGCCATCCACTGGTTCATTAAATCCATCATCGATATAATAATCTCTGTCGGTCTGTCTGTCCATTTGGGGAGGAGCTTCTCAGTTCAGGGTGAGGCTTTCACCATTCAGGGAGGGGCTTCAAAAATCACATCGCTGCCATTTTGTTCGCTCCGTGTAGCCTATTTTGTAAGGCTCGCACTTTACTCACATGGCTTAAAATGAACTCCAATTCGATATCTGATTTCATTTTTCATGGTAGCCAACACGGTTTTAGACCTGGTTGCAAAAAACGTGAAGAAAATTCGTGATTTTAGACAATAAATAATTTTATGAGATTTCAAGGCCTGTCATATAAAGTCCATTGAGACTCCCTCACCGCTATATCTTACTCTAATTTACCATCTGATTTCATCTTTTGTAGTCCATAAGATGGTTCAAGTTTCAGTTTCAGGAAAAGGTGAGAAAATCAGACACATTTTGGCGTTTTTAGATACTCGTGGAGGATCTCGAAGTCTTACTCACGTTGTTGTTCTTCATCTTCTTCTTGTGGACTTTTTTGTTTCACAGCCTACAGTTTTCATCGAAACTTCCTGAAACTTGGCAAATATATGAAAAATACCCTGCGTAGACAGTAACCATCTCCGATTTTGAAAATTCCTCCGAGAAAAAAAAGTTATGACGTCCAAATATCTCCGCTAATGGAAATCGCCTAAAAAAAATATCTCCGAAACTCGGCAAGCTTGTTGAATTCTGTTTGCCGGAATCGAACAGGGCATTAGCAGAGATGAATTACCGCACATATGATACATCACTATGACGTCATATCAATTTTTATGACGTAATTCCTATTTTTTTGACATTTTTTGTTTCACAACCCAGAGTTTTCATTGGATCTTCGTGAAACTTGCCATGCATATGCAGAAAGCCCACGTGCAGGCAGTAACCATCTCTGATTTTGGAAATTCTTCCGAGAAAAAAAGTTGACGTCATAATATCGCCACTAATGGAAATCGCCTATTCCATTATATCTGAAACTAGGCAAGATGTTTGAATCTTGTTTGCGGGAATCAAGCCGGGCATTAGCACAGATAATTTATCGCAAACCTTATACATCAAAATGACGTCATATTCGTTTTTATGACGTCCTTAAGAGGACGAGGATCTTAGCTCATTTGAGCTTGTTACACAAAGATGCAGTTTAATAGCCGTTTTGAATGTAACTGCTCAGAAGTGATGTGAGAGGGGGAGTTATCATTAAACTACCTTTTTATAATAGTTACCTTTTGAAGAAACAAAGGTACATTTTGATAATAACTCATGCAAAGAAAACGAAGTAATGCATGCTGGCGATCACAGCAGCAGTCTATTATACACCATCCATAGAAGGTATGTTTTCATAATGCAGAGGAAAGAAAATCATGGTCTTTCATAATTTTTTTTTAGTTTTTCTCCAAGTTTTCAAGGCTAAATCGTGTGCAAGTACAGTATTTATAAACAAACTGTTTTTCACATGTAATTCACATATTTATATGTGAAATAAACATCCTGGAGGAAAATGCTAGGGGCATAGAAAAGGCCCGTTTATATGGTATGTGCCATGTGGCAAACAATACAAAAGAAAGGACATTCCATGGCTTGTGGAAAATGCCAGACGATAGAAAATAAGGCACATTCAACAAATCTCATGCGCATGCTGTACTACCCTTGTGTTCTTTGGAAGAACCAAGCAATTCTCCCAATAACCTAATTTCTGGGATTTTCCCAAAATTAGGAAATGATATAGAAAATATGAGCAGAGCGATAGATGTCAATGGCTGGAAGAATAGTGTCGGGAGGAAGGTTTTACATTTAAGAAGCAGTGGGAATCATTTAGGGGACAAAGGGAGTGTTTCCAGAATGATAGCTAGATGTTAAATAGAAAGGGGACAGCGAGGTTTGCAGTGGGAATTGAAGAAGGAATTTAAGCTTTTTTTAAGTCAGTGGAGGTTGGGGAAGCCTTGATGATGACATAGTGATGATGAAGTGATGACATAGATTAAGGAAGGAAATGATAATGTAATTGCAATTAGTAAGGCCAAGCAGGAAAATAGAATTTCAGGAAGGGAAAAGATAAACATATTCAATACCAATGCCAGAAGTTGAATAATAAGAGGGAAGAGCTTGAAGCCAAAGTGGATAGCAAGGAGTATGATATAGTTGCAGTGAGTGAGACATGGTTTAAGGAGGAGAGTAAGTGAAGGACAGGATTAGAAGGCGAGAAGGTGTATTCGTGTGAAAGGAAGGAGAGAATAGGAGAAGGAGTTGCAATCTGGGTAAAGGACAGCATTGCATTAAGAGAAAGGGGTAACATTAAGGAGGGAATTAATGTGGAGGATTCGGTATGGGTAGAGATTAGAGATTGTAAAAACAGTAAGATACTGGAAGGATGCTTTTATAGGGCTCCGGGTGTGAAGGACGAGGAGGAAGGAGTACATGAATAATTGAAAAGGGCATGTGGTAAATGAAGAGTATTGATAATGGGGGATTTTCACTTGCCAGGGAAAGATTGGGTCCAGGAACAGGGAAAGGGCAGAGTGGATGAGGATTTCCTAGTTTTAGGCCAGGATTGCTTTTTAACCCAGTTTGTAGATAAGCCCACGAGGGGGAGTGCAGTGCTCGACCTCCTTTTAAGTAACAATCCCAATATGGTGGAGGAGGTGGAGGTTGGGGAGCATTTTGGAGCAAGTGACCAGAACATTGTGTGTGCAAAGACTTTGTTAAGGGTTAGAGTTCAGGATAGCAGAGTAAGAATGTGAGATTTTGGGAAGGCAGACCTTGAGGGAATGAGGAGAGAGTTGGTGATGCAGATTGGTAGAAGATAACAACAGGACAATCATATCAGAGAAATGGGAAACCTTCAAGGAGCAAATGTATAGAGTGCAGAGTAAGTACATTCCAATGAGGTGTAAAACTAGAAGCAGAACAAGGCTTGGGTGGTTGAGTAGTGAGATAATGAATGCTATTAAGGAGAAGCAGAAGGCATTTATTAGGTATAAAATAACAGGACTGGAGTTAGATATATATCACTATCGGAGTAAACAGAGGCAAGTGAAGAAAACCACTCGACAAGACAAAAGAGAATATGAGGACATGGCGAAGAAAATTAAATGTAATAGTAAGGCTTTCTTTAAGTATATCAGGAGAAAAGAACAGGTTAGGACCACTGTGGGCCCATTGAGGAATAGCACCAGGAGAGTGGTTAGTGAGGAAAGTGAGATGGCAGGCTTATTAAACAGGTATTTTGCTTCAACTTTTACACATGAACAGTGAGGAGAATTGCCAAAAATTGGAGTATTTATCAAGGAGGTGAGAAAGGGCTTTTACAGAAGATCCAGGTTGGAGTGGAGGAAGTAAAGGAACATCTAGGTAATCTAAGAGTAGATAAGGCTCCGGGGCCAGATAATATGCACCCAAGAATGTTGAGGGAGGTGGTTGAGCAGGTGAGTGAGATGTTAACGGATATTTTCAAGAGTTCACTGGAGTCAGGACAGGTCCCAGAGGATTGGAGAGTAGCAAATGTAACACCATTATTTAAGAAAGGATCCAGAGAGGAATTGGGAATCCATAGACCTGTTAGTTTGACTTCAGTTGTGGGGAAGTTGTTGGACACATTAATTAATAACCTGGTGAGGAACCATTGAAACAAATACAAACTAATTAAAGGTAGTCAGCATGGGTTAAACAAAGGTAGTTCCTGTCCAACAAATCTTTTGGAGTTCTGTGAAGCAGTGTCTGATTGGGTGCATAAGGGAAAGGCAGTGGACATAGTATAATCTAGACTTTAAGAAGGCATTTGATGAGGTACCACATCAGAGGTTGTCAGCCAATATGAGGGCTTGTGGAGTGGCTGGTCAGGTAGCTAATTGGATTACAAACTGGCTCAGTGGTAGTAAGCAAAGAGTGGCTGTGAGTGGGAGGATGTAAGTGATGGGGTACCTCAGGGATCAGTACTATTCATTATTTACATCAATGATTTGGATCGTGGGGTAAAGAGTAGACTTTCCAAATTTGCAGATGACACAAAGCTTGGAGGTAAAGTGGATAGCAGAGATGGTGATCAGATTCAGGAAAGTATTGATACTTGCATAGATTTGGCAAAAGATTGGCAGGTGCAATTTAACCTGAGCAAGTGTAAGGTGTTGGGGAAGGGAAAGAACAATGAAAATAGATTACAGGATGCAAGGGGTAATTTTGGAGTGTGTCACACAGGAGAAGGATCTGGGGGTGGAAATCGATATGGGAGGTAAGCAGTCAGCACAATACCAGGCAACTACAGCTAAAGCAAATAGGGTTTTCGGTTGCATTTAGAAGGGGCTCATTTATAAATGAAAAGAGGTGGTGTTAACATTGCACAGGAATTGAGTGAGGGCCACATCTAGAATATTGTGTGCAGTTTTCGTCACCACATTTCTGGAAGGACATAGATGACATGGAGAGGGTTCAGTGCAGGGCTACTAGATTGATTCCGGGCCTAGCTAGACTTAGTTATGAGGAGCGGCTGAAGGAGACAGGGCTTTATACACTAGAAAGGAGGTGGTTACGAGGAGATGTGATAGAGATATTGAAGATAATGAAAGGTACAGATAAAATAAGTGCAGATGAATTATTCAAAACAGTAGACAGTGATAGGACCAGAGGCCATAGCCTGAGAGTAAAGAAGAGGAGAGTTAAGATGGTACTAAAGCAGGGAACTTTCACTCAGAGAGTAGTTAATGCATGGCATGGCCTCCCTGGAAAGGTAGTGGCAGCAGAAACAGTAGATAAGTTTAAATTAGAATTAGATATGTCACTGGAAGTTATGGAGATGGAGGGGTATAGGGATGGTGGCAGGACTTTTAAGCAGTTTGAACATTGATGGGTGATTGTGTGCATGTGTACGGAGTGCTGCTGATGGGGGTCTCGTCAAGGGGTGTTGTGTGGTTGATGTTGTGTGTTTTTAACCAAGTGCATGCCCCTTCCCCTGAGGGGAAAAAATACAAAAACCTCAAAAACTTAAAATAAATCGATTAAAAAAAAGAAATTTATTAAAAAATTTTTTGCATTTTCTTCTTTGGATCTTGTGTTGATAAATTAGTATGGTGTTGATGTCATCCAAGCATGATCGGCTGAATGGCCTCCACCTGTGTCTGATTTCCTGGTATTTCCTTGTCATGCTCTCGAAAAGTTCATATAAAGGGGCGCCAATTTTTAAAGCAAATTAATCACACACATGCACATTATCTTTTGGGTTTTCCTTTACAAGGAACAAATAACTTTACGTACTGACGGGTTTTACTCGATATATGTCGGGCGCTCCTTTATATGAACTTTTCTAAAGCATTACTTGGTTCTTCCTTAGAATACAAGGGTAGTACAGCACGCACACGAGATTTTTTCAATATCCAATATTTTCTATCGTCTGACATTTTGCACACACCAAGGATGCCCTTCTTTTCTATAGTTTGCCACATGGTACATACCATATAATATGGCCTTTTCTATGCCCCTGGCATTTTCCCCAAGAATATCATGGGTTATGAAGCTTGTAATCAAGTTTAATTTTTGTTTTTTGTACACATTGTCAAGGCTTGTACGAGAGCTAACACAACGCCCAACAAAGGGGGCAGGAGACAAGAGGGGTAGGAGAGGGAAGGACAAAACAGTGGGGAACAGAGACATTGGGAGATTTGTGGAAGGCAGAGGGATGGGGTGGGGTACACGGGATAAACAAGATGGACAGCACAGGGACTCTCAGGACCTCACACGACAGGGAACTTGAGGGAAGGAAGGCATGGAATTTGAAGGGGGTGGGTTTAGGGTGGATTAACGGGGGTAGAAAAGATCGTGGTTTTGGATGGAGGAAGATAAGAGGTGGTGGTGAACAGCTGTTTTGAAGATGTGGAGGTTAGAATGGGATTGAAGAGAATGTGGGAGTTTATTACAAAGGCGGGAAAAAAAGAGGAATGAAAGAGTGATGGTGAGCAGTGATTTTGGTAGTTTTGCCAGAAAGGGGTTGCTGGCGGACCTTGAGCACCCTGCGGAAAAAAGGGGGGTGGGGGGACATATCGCAGACAGAGCAGCGGAGGTGAGACCGGAGAGGAGACGGTAGAAAAAAGAAACACCACCGACCTGCCTGCCTGCGGTGAGAGAGTGAGAGTCCCGAAGACTCAGCCTCACCATGGGAGATACCAATGATCCAAAATGCCTTGGTTTCCACAGCGTGAAGCCGAGAAAGGTGAGAGGCAGGAGCACCAGCCCAGACGGAAGAGCAGTACTCCATCAGGCTGCGGACGAAAGCTTTGTATGTGGTCAGGGGCTCAGGTGGGCCGAGGAAGGACTTTGGACGACGGAGAATTCCCAGTTGGCGACTGGCTTTGGAGGCCAGGTTGGAAATGTGGCTTTCCCATGAAAGATCATGGCAGATAGTGAGACCCAGAAGCGTGAATGGAATGACTTCTTCATGAGGATTGTTGAGAAAGTAGATGGCGGGGAGGGATTCCAAATGGTCCTTTCGGAGAGACATCGTGAGAGTGAGATTTGTCAGAATTGAAAGACATGTTCCACGTGTTGGACCAGTTTGTGATTTTATCCAGATCTGTAGAGAGTGAAGGGGCTGCTGCTTGCCGATCTGAGGGATGACAGATGGTATGGCAGAGGGTGGAGCCATCAGCAAAGAGATAAAGAGGATTTTCCAGAGAATCTGAGAGATCATTGATGAAAACCAGAAAAAGAACGGGGCCCAGAACGCTGCCTTGAGCAACTCCAGCCTGGACAGGAATAGGCAATGAGAGAACTCCATTTTGGGCCGCCCGTTGGCTGCAACAGGAGAGGAAGTCTGCGAGTGATGAATGGAGATGGCCTCGGATACCATAGGAAGAGAGTTTGGTCAGCAGGGCACGAAATCAAGCCATTGGAGAAGAGGAAGGATTTAATGTCTGAAGCGATGATGGATTCCATAACCTTGCTGATGATTGGGAGAAGGCTGAATGGTCTGTAGTTGCAGGGATCTGTTTTTGCACCTTTTTTATGCAGAGTGGTAATGTTTGCTGATGTATAAGCAGATGGTAGATGACCTTGAGCAAATGAGAGGGTGAGCAAGAGCAGAGGAGCAAGTTTTAGGACATGTGGGCTGATGCCGTCTGGACCAGTTGCAGAATCTGAGTCGAAGTTTGACAGCAAGCTCTCCACCTTGTCAGAAGAAAAGGATACAGAGTCCAGGGTCAGCTGGGTGCGACTGGGTAAGATGAGTATAGAAAGCGATGGGTTTGGGGCACAACATTTATATGCAAAAGTTTAGGCATTCAGCCTTTTCACGTGTGGCATCAGCAATGCGGCCACTTGAGGTAAGGGACGGGATGGAGGGGGAACATACACCAGAAATATATTTGATTAGACGCCAACATAATTTGGAGGAGGGAGAGAGGCTTGAAAGTTCAGAATTGAGCTTTGAAAGATGTTGTTTTCTGGCTTTCTTTTAGAAAGAAAGATTCCTGGGGGTGTGTGGGGGAGTGAGGGCACTGCAAGGAGAGCGAGGAATACAGTCTTTGATGAAGAGAGCAACTCCTCCACCAGGACGAGGCTCAGGTCTGTCATAACAGAGGAGAGAGTAACCAGGGAGAGATACGATGGAGTCAGAGACGTCTTGAAGGAGGAAAGTTTCTCTTTGGCAGATTATATCTGGTTTGTCAGTGGCAACCTGGATGGAAAGACGTCAGGTTTGAGCTGAGGCCCCGGATGTATGAGGTCCACACGGTTCAGGAAGAGGGAGGGGAGGAAGCTTTGGGTGCAGGGGAGGGGGAGGGTAGGATGAGGGAGGAGGAGCGGGGGGCTAAGGAGAGTTATTGAAAAAGTGTGGGGATTGCAGAAGAGCGAGAGGAGAGGCTTAGGGTTGAGGAGGAGGAGGAGAAAAGGCTCTGTGGTGCTGGGTTGAGGTACAGTGATGAATAATAAGAAAGGGGACAGAAGGCAGTTGAGGATTTGAGGAGGTGGTATGATCAGATGGAGGAGAGAGGGTGGGGGAAAGAGGCAGCTTTGTGGATGTGAGGGGGGGCAACTTTGAGAAGGGGAAGTGAAAGGGTGATTGGAGGGAGAAAGGTGAGTGGGGGAGAGTTGAGGGAGAAAGGTGAGGGGTAGTTTTTGAGAAAGGTGAGAGTGAAGCTTGGAGGGGGAAGAGAGTGACGGTTGAGTTTCATCAAAAGTTTCATCAAAATCGTGTGTGGTTTTGGAGAAGAAAGCAAATGCCCAACCAACAGAAGATGATGATGGCCCCCCAACTGAATTGAACAGAGCTTAAAGATGTATAACACGTGTAGCTTGTTCTTCAAACATCTCATCTTCTTCTGGATGCTCCAAAACAGGGAATCACCTTCATCCTTCACTTGTGTCAGGTCAGATTAGATCTGTGACTTGTGACAGGTACCATGTAAACCTGTACTAACCAGTTCCATGGTCGGGTTGTCGATGACGAAACTGTGTCCCCCACAAAGTTTCTTGGTGAGGAGGGTGTAAGATATGGACACCCAGCAGGATGAAGAACATAACCTGTCAAACGGTGGAGGAGCTCATTGAGAGCCAACGGTCATCCATATCTAGTGCCCAACTGTGTTTGCAGACGTCCTCCTGCAGTTGGGTTACTTTTTATTAGGAGGTTGGTGGCAGGATTTGCACTCCGGCAAACATAAAACCCTTCATTCCGCAAAATACTCTAAAAGTATGAAGAAAAAAAACCCCACTCCGTGGGAGTATCTCCTGTGCAGTTGCCTTCGCAGAGCAGCTCACCGACTGATGGGATTGGGGCAAAGCCTTCGGGACCCCCAATCTTTGATGACAGGAGGGAAACCACGGGGTAACCTTCCCAGGTCAGATTGCGGTAGGATGTGTCAGGATGGTGCTGAGGTGTCGTCCACCAGACGGCGGTCTCCTTGGGTTAACCTGAGGAGGTCCCTCCAGATGGGTGCCTGGAATGTTCTATCCCTAAGGGAGGATGATCACCTGTCTCTGATATCATCTGAGCTCAAGCGTTTGGACATCGGTATTGCAGCACTCTCTGAGGTTCAGAGACCGGATTGCGGCGAGATCATGGTGGGTGGTTACACCTACTATTGGTCTGGTCGATCTGATGGTTACCATGCCCAAGGAGTTGCTGCAGTTGTGTCCAGTAAGCTGAATCCAATGATAATTGAGGTAACACCGGTCAACGAGAGTATTATGAGACAAAGGATTCATCACATCCTGGCTGTAATTTCCCTGGTCTCTTAATATGCTCTGATTGAGGCGAATGATCTTGCCGTGAAGGACACATTCTATGTCATGCTCAAGTCTATGGTTGATCAGTGCCCCAGGCAAGATACTCTTCGAGTCTTGGGGGATTTCAATGCATCAGCTGGCACGCATGGGGATGGTTATGAGACATGTGTTGGTCCCCATGGGTCTGGAACTGTGAACCAGAAACGCACTTAGTTCCTTGACTTTTCAAAAAGTCATGGACTTAGGATGGCTGGTTCATGGTTTCAGCGCCCACAGGCTCATCGCTGCACTTGATATTCCAACACTGGTGGTGTGGCAAAAGAGATTGACCATGTGCTCATTGATGGTTGCTGGAGGATGATCCAGAACTGCAGGGTCGACGGGAGTGCACAGATCCTCAATACCGACCACAGGGTTGCTGCAACTTAAATCCAGGCGAATGGTACCATCCCAGCCAAGGCTGGATGTTGGCAACCTCAAGGAAGATTGGTTAGCTAAGGAGTTTGCGAACAGGCTGAGTGGGGATTAGGGCGGTCTGGGTGCTTTGGGGAATCTTGAAGAGTTGTGGAGTGCCTGCTGGACCACAGTCCTTGATGTTTCCAGTGGATGTTTTGGAACTCACCAAAAGGTGAAGAAGAATTCTGTCTCTCAAGGGACACTGGATACCATTGACCAGAGTCGCAGGGCCAGGCTGAATGGCAGAGCTGAGCTGTTCAGGGAGCTGAGGCGTAAAACTGTACGTGCACTGAGGGTGGACAAGGAGGCCCATGTGCGAGGAATCTGTGAGGGGGAAGAGCATCACCTGTGGACAGGTGATTCTCGTCCCGCTTACAGGGGAATTGGCGCATTGCGTTCATCCAAGCCCATCCCTCGGAGCACTGCAGTTAGAGCAGAGAGTGGTAGGCTCTTAACAGAGGAGAATGAAGTGAAGGCCCGCTGGGCCGGTTACTTTGAGCGGTTGTACCAGGCTGATCCACCGGCTGTCGAGTTGGACGTCAAGGGTGTTACAATCCCTGTTGCTGACCCTCCAATCAATTGTGGTCCACCTTTGCTTGTGGAAACATGGGCTGCGGTGAACCGGTTGAAACAGGAAAAAGCTCCAGGGATCTGTGGCATCCATGCTGAACTTCTCAAGGCTGGTGGAAATGCTGCACTCCTGTCGTTGCATGCAGTTTTGTGCTCTGCCTGGAACACAAGCATTATCCCAACTGATTGGAAGAGGGGCCTTGTTGTCCCTCTCTGGAAAGGGAAGGGTGATCACCAAGACTGCAACAACGACCGAGGGGTGACGCTGCTCTCAGTGCCAGGCAAGGTCTTTGCTCGGATAATTCTTGAAAGGGTTCGCCACCATCTGCTTGAGCACCAGCGTCCAGAGCAGCCAGGCTTTACACCAAAGAGGTCAACAATTGACCGTATCCTTGCTCTTTGTGTCCTCACCAAACGCAGATGAGAGTTTTGGCAGGGGCTGCTTGCAGCCTATGTTGATCTCTGTAAAGCGTTCGATTCAGTGAATCGGGATGCCCTCTGGAGGAATCTTGGTCTTCGTGGAGTGCCACCAAAACTGATCGATCTGATGTCTGAACTCTACTCTGGTACTGAGAGTGCTGTGAAGTGTGGTGGTACCATCTCTGACTCATTTCCAGTTGTTACTGGAGTTCGTCAGGGGTGTGTACTGGCCCCCACACTTTTCAGCACTTGTGTGGCCTGGATTTTCGGGAGGATGTCGGAAAGATCAAGCTGCGGTGCATCGTTTGGGAATGTCAAGATCTCGGACATTGATATCGCAGATGATGCAGTCATCTTTGCGGAGACTTTAGATATCCTTTTTGGGGCCCTCGAGGTGCTGAATGAGGAGTCGGAGCCGCTGGGATTACGGGTTTCTTGGGTCAAAACTAAGATCCAGGCTTTCAATGACATCTTGGATGGTGCTGTCCTGTCTGTGTCTGTTTGCGGTGAGGATGTTAAGGTCGTGGAGCGATTCACTTACCTTGGCAGTGATATTCATGTCTCTGCTGGCTGTGAGTCAGAGGTCAATAGACGTCTGGGTCGGGCCTGGGGAGTCATGGATTCATTGGATCATGGGGTGTGGCGCTGCCGGTACCTGTGCGTGAGGACGAAAGTCCGAGTCTTCAGGTCCTTGGTGCTTCCATTCTTGCTCTATGGATGGGAGACTTGGACTCTGACCAAGGATCTGAGACGGAGACTTAATTCCTTTGGTACCAGGTCTCTTCGGAGAATCCTTGGCTATGGCTGGTCAGATTTTGTGTCCAACGAGCGGTTGCTGAGAGAGACTCGGATGAGGTTTGTTACCTGCATGGTCCGTGAGCGTCTGTTGTGGCTGTATGGACATGTGGCTAGTTTTCCTGACGCTGATCCTGCTCACCAGTTTCTCTCAGCGAGGGAGTCTCATAAGTGGAGGAGGCCAATGGGCCGACCACGTGCCTCATGGTTGCAGCAGGTTGACCAGCATCTCAAGGAGATGGGGATGGGCCTGGCATCTGCCTGGGGGAAGGCCAGACGGAGCCCCTGGAGTACCGGCGGAAAGTGGACGCAGCGACCCGCTGTTCTGGCACATGCTCCCATACCTGACCTGACCTGACCTTGCCCGGCACTGAGAGCAGCGTCACCCCTCGGTAGTTGCTGCAGTCTTGGCGATTACCCTTCCCTTTCCAGAGAGGGACAACAAGGCCCCTCTTCCAATCAGTTGGGATGATGCCTGTGTTCCAGGCAGAGCACAAAACTGCATGCAACGACATGAGTGCAGCATTTCCACCAGCCTTGAGAAGTTCAGCATGGATGCCACAGATCCCTGGAGCTTTACCCCGTTTCAACCGGTTCACCGCAACCCGTGTTTCCACAAGCGAAGGTGGACCACAGTTGATTGGAGGGTCAGCAACATGGATTGTAAGACCCTTGACATCCAACTCAACAGCTGGTGGATCAGCCTGGTACAACCGCTCAAAGTAACCAGCCCAGCGGGCCTTCACTTCGGACTCCTCTGTCAAGAGCCTACCACTCTCTGCTCTAACTGCAGTGCTCCGAGGGATGGGCTTGGATGAACGCAATGCGCTAATTCCCCTGTAAGCGGGACGGCAATCACCTGTCCACAGGTGATGCTCTACCCTCTCACAGATTCCTTGCACATAGGCCTCCTTGTCCACCCTTGTGCACTTCAGTTTTACGCCTCAGCTCCCTGAACAGCTCAGCTCTGCCATTCAGCCTGCCCCTGTGACTCTGGTCAATGGTATCCAGTGTCCCTTGAGAGACAAAATTCTTCTTTGCCCTGCGGTGAGTTCCAAGACATCCACCGGCAACATCAAGGAAGGTGGTCTTGAAGGCACTCCACAACTCTTCAGGACCCCCCAAAGCACCCAGACCCCCCAAATGTCCACTCAGCCTGTTCGCAAACTCCTCAGCTACCCTCTCATCCTTGAGCTTGCCAACATCCAGCCTCGGCTGGGATGGTACCATTCCCCCAGATTTAAGGTGCAGCTTTAGAGTTGCTGCAACAAGCCGGTGGTCATATTGAGGAACTGAGCACTCCGGTAGACCCTGCTGTTCTGGATCATCCTCCAGCGACCATCAACGACAACATGGTCAATCTCCTTTGCCACACTGCCATCGTTGGAATACCAAGTCCAGCGATGAGCTTGTGGGCACTGAAACCATGAACCAGTCACCCTCAGTTCATGACTTATTGCAAAGTCAAGGAACTTAGTGCTATTCTGGTTCATAGTTCATGAACCTTTCTTTCAATAAGAAAAGAGGAAATAAGACCAAAGCTGACATTGCTTTGATATTTAACCCCCCGGGGATCTTTGACTGGTCGAGGGTTAAACATGACCATCACCGCCGCGCCTCAACACAGAGCGCCATTTCCTGTGTGTTTTTTATTTAACGGCGATGGCCCCGCTTCACACAGGAGCGACAAAGGTTTCATCGGCTTGAGCTATGTCCGACTCAACCGGACTGAAAAAATAATTGCTGCTGTGTTTGCTTCTCAGCTTGCTTTTTGATGTTGGGGAGTTTTTGCTGCTCTGGATTTTTGTTATTCCTTGTTGTGTTTTTTCTTGTTTTTCTCTTTCTATCTTCCTTCTTTATCTTCCTGTCCTGCCTTTCTTCTTCTTGTGTCATCGTTCTTCCATCTGCTTCTCCTTCAACCTTCTTATTTTATTAACTTTTTTCATTGCTCTTCTTCTATCTTCCCTTTTCTGTTTTCCTCCTATGTTCCTCTTTCTGGATTTCCTCTTCTTGTATCTTCCTGTCCTGATGCCTTTCTTCTTCTTGTATCATTCTTCTTATTTTGTCAACTTTTTCTTCATTGCTATTCTTCTATCTTCCCTCTTCTGTTTTCCTCCTTCTGTGTTCCTCTTTCTGGCATTCTTCTTTTTGTATCTTCCTGTCCTGCCTTTCGTATTCTTGTATCTTCCTGTCCTTCTGCCTTTCTTCTTCTTGTATCTTCCTTCTTTATCTTCCTGTCCTTCTGCCATTCTTCTTCTTGGATGTTCCTTCTTTATCTTCCTGTCCTTCTGCCTTTCTTCTTCCTGTATCATCCTTCTTCCATCTGCCTCTCCTTCATCCTTTCTAATTGGTCACCTTTTTTTTCATTGCTCTTCTTCTATCTTCCCTCTTCTGTTTTCCTCTTTCTGGCAGGCTTCTTCTTGTATCTTCCTGTCCTTCTTCTTCTTGTATCTTCCTTCTTTATCTTCCTGTCCTTCTGCCATTCTTCTTCTTGTATCTTCCTTCTTTATCTTCTTGTCCTTCTGCCTTTCTTCTTCTTGTATCGTCCTTCATTATCTTCCTGTCCTCCTGCCTTTTTTCTTCCTGTATCATCCTTCTTCCATCTGCCTTTCCTTCGTCCTTTCGATTTTGTTACCTTTTTTCATTGCTCTTCTTCTATCTTCCCTCTTCTGTTTTCCTCTTTCTGGCTGTCTTCTTCTTGTATCTTCCTTCTTTATCTTCCTGTCCTGCTTTTCTTCTTCTTGTATCGTCCTTCTTTATCTTCCTGTCCTGCCGTTCTTCTTGTATCTTCCTTCTTTATCTTCCTGTCCTGCCTTTCTTCTTCTTGTATCTTCCTTCTTTATCATCCTGTCCTGCTTTTCTTCTTCTTGTATCGTCCTTCTTTATCTTCCTGTCCTTTCTTCTTCTTGTATCTTCCTTCTTTATCTTCCTGTCCTGCCTTTCTTCTTCCTGTATCATCCTTTTTCCTCTTTGTGATGGATATAAAAGCTCTGTCAGTGTTGGACAAAGTCCTTCACCGACGATGTGGCGAGGCCTGAAATTTGACTTGAGTTAGTTCACGCAGGAATTTGGAAATGGTTGGCAAGAATGCTGGTGATAACTTACCGACTGTTACTTGTTGTGAATAGACAACATTGGATATTTTACATAAACCAGCAATATGTCAACCTGCGTTTGCATGAACTAACAAGCAGATGGGTAACCCAACTTAATGTTCCATCCGAAGAAAGGTGCACTCATTGATGAACCACTGCCAAACTAGACAGCTCAAAAGGCAACATATGATACAACAGAAAAATAATTTTATGTATTCAAAAAATGACTTTACCTTTCATGTACCGTTTGGTTTACTCTTTCTCTCAGGCACGACATTATTCAATCCCACTTGTGGCGATTCTATCCATCATCTCTGCCCAAGAAGAGTGAATGCTGTGGCGAGGAAGTTGTGGTGAAGCAGTTTTCTTTGTCAACATGGAAAGCCAATCTTCGGGCTCCGTTAGGTCATTCCATAAGGCTTTCAGGAAATGTGAGTATATCCTTAAACAAGGCAAAGCATCATCACATTGATCTCCAACGTTGAACTCTCTTTCCTTAAAGTCCTGGTGGTTCCTCATCAAGTTTGTCTCTGGTGCATACTCCCCTTACCACCCCCCCCCACAACACCGTCTTCTTGCTCATCTCAAATTACTTCATATTAGACTCTGCTCAAGGCAAGGCAGAATGTCTCAACTCGGTGTTTGCTTCTAAATCTATACCCAATTCACGCTCTGACCCCACATTACCCCTTCTACCACTGCATTCTAATCTACATCTTACACACTGAAGAAGATTGAGAAAGTTTTGTTGGCATCGACCTTCTCTGTTCCAGCTTATCTCCTGGGATTGTGAGTTGGACAGGCGACAGTGACAGGTCTCTATATCGTGCCTAAGCCTTTGTTGTCATGTGAAACGGAATACGAAATGTTCCCAAACCCCATTCCTTTGTGGGTATTGGGAAGTGTTTTCGCCCCCAACAAAAAAAACGACCGGGTAACACTGGGTAACCCAACTCATCATTGATATTGAAATAATGGTAAACTGTACCTCTATTATACACTTCCGCTCCAGAAAGAGGGAATTTTGCCTGTGTGAGTCACCCTGGGGTGACCTGCTTTTCCATCCATCCCCGATGCAAGAGTATAATGAGTGGGTAATATGTTTCAGGAAGTGAAGCATCGTTGATATTTCCCCCCAATAATACAACAGAATTTTGTTTAAAATGCCTGCTATGAATAAGTCAAATATTGGATGAATGTGGTTGCACAAATTTAGGGCAGGTGGGTTTTTAGCAGTTTGATGACAATCACTCTGAATTTTTATTTTCAATTCTACTTTTGCAAAAACAAACCCAGTTTGAAGTTCAACCAAATTTTAGATCGAAGCGTTGAGGATATGTTTCACGACATGAATGATTGCCATTACCGGATTAAGTGAAGACTTGCTTGCAGACAACAATTCGTTTGCAGAAAGAAGCTGTGCTTTCAAATAATCAACTTTGTTGAGTAGCTGTGACACTCTCTTCTAACACTTCTTCGAACTTTCCACCTGATGCTGCAAACTGCAAGATCCAGCACACGACATGTGAGGGAACAATGTACATCACAATATAAACGACGGTTACTGAACAAGCAAAATATACATCGTTTACACTACTAACAACATATATATCAATGAAAGGAAAACTGAAAAGAGTTAAATTGGGCTTTGCTATGCCTCCGTACCTTTCCACAGACTGTGACAGCTGATCATCACGAGACTTCTCTGCTTCCAACTCACTCTGTGCACGAGTGTGTTGTTGACACAGTGATTCGTTCTTTCCCTCTGCGATCGTTTGCGATCCCCTTTCAATCTTCAACTGTGAATTGACTTCACTTAGTTGCACCTGAAAGCAGTGTACACTGTTAGGGTCACTCCACCCTCAAATTGGTGAAACACATTTATTTTGCCCATTTACCTCCAAGTCCCAGCAACAACAGAAACTATTATTCCAATATTAAAGTGTGAATTTTAGTTTTAAGTTACAAGTAAATTCACACGAAAGGGTAAATAACCTGATGTTGATCAGGTGACAATTATTTTTTGAATAGTCCACTCCCAGTCGACACCAAAGTAAAAACAACATGGAAGGACTGGAGTCTCATGAGTTTGTCTCCATGGCTTTCAGCGGTGAATTATCTAAGGCCATTCATTGTACTGTGAGAGGCTTAGAAGAAGACAGTCAGATATAAACCCACCTGAAGTTTGCAAAGAAGCTCACTTTGTGGACGACACTGTTCCAGTTCAACAGCCTGACTCTGAATGAGCTTGGCCTGCTTCACGATCTTTGTATCTGCTTCGTTGATTTGTCTATGCAGAATGTTTATCCTCTTCTCTTGTTACTGCGCCTGGTGTTGGCTTAGTTGTTGGGGTGGCTGGCTTTGGATCCGAGGGGTCCTGAGTTTGAGCCCCGTTGGCCACTGAATTAACACCAGGGGGTTGACTCAGCCTGTCATCCTTCTAAGGTCGGTGAAAGGAGTACCAGTGTACTGGTCCCGGTGTACGCCCCAGTTAGAATAGGTGCACCATATCCCTGTGTGTCTTAAAAGGCGACCACGGTTGGCATCAGGAAGGGCAACCGGCCATAAAACATTGCCTCAAGAAGGGAACCATGGTTGCATGGAGCCCGCAAAAAGCTAACCGCTGCTCAGCAGGGAAAAAATGGCTGTAAATCAGGTGTTTTTATTTTATATTTTTCTTGTCCCTGCCACATTCTCAAATCATCAATTTGCGAAGCACAATATGAAAGTGTGACCATATATAAATCAGGGGTCTGTGCACCAGAATGTGGGTATATAATATTTGCACATTTTCAAAACATAGTTATGTGGGCAACACATTATTTTGGATGCATTTTGGAGAAGGCAGAACGGATCTTCGTCAACCTTTGAGGGGTTCGTCAGTCAGTGTCAGGGAGTGGTTTGACAAAAACTTTGAAATATTTGGAAAAAGAAGGTCGATTTTTGGGGGATTAAAATTTTGTTTGTTTTTTATCTCTATAGTGCCAAAGCCTTTTTCATTCATGACAGTTATATTCAAGTACACAGACGTAAAAATAAATAAAAATCAATTCCCAGACGTTTAAATGCAAACAAACCTCTTCCGGTCGTGACTGAAGTTGGCGGTACATCTTATTCTTCCTGAACAGCACCATATTTAGAGATCGGGACAGGGAGGAGGGGAGGGGACAAACTTAACACAGAAACATAAACAGCACATTCACGAGCATCGAATTTCACTTCTGAGGTAAAAACTTTTACAATGCCTGTTCACCAATCATCGAGATTCTAGAAGGTGTTCACAAAGTCCCATTACCCCTCTACAGAACCTAATGAATGAATATAATGAACACACAAGAAGTACAAATGTAAACTCTGAATCCACAAGAATTTTATTGTCATAAAATCAAGTTGGAAACATTAAGATACACATACGAAATGTACCAGGGTGGATGATGATTTGGGGGTTGGGGGGGGGGGGAAGGGGGAAGGGATGAGTTCATCGGACTTTGTGGCCACCCTGTATCGTATCGTACATTGCCCCATGTGCAAAGTAAATGTTGCGATCTCTTGATTGTGGGTCTCTTGGTCACTTGACAGTTCCAATACTAACACAGGGTTTCCAAAAATCTCACGGGATTGTTAGTTGGACAGGCGACAGTGACAGGTCTCTATATCATGCCTAAGCCTTTGTTGTCATGTGAAACGGAATACTAAATGCTCCCCGACCCCATTCCTTTGTGGGTATTGGGAAGTGTTTTCGCCTCCCACAAAAAAACGACCGGGTAACACTGGGTAGCCCAACTCATCATTGATATTGAAATAATGGTAAACTGTACCTCAATTATACACTCCTTCTCCAGAAAGGGGGAATTTTGCTTGCATGAGTCACCCTGGGCTGTCCTGCTTTTCCATCCATCCACGATGCAAGAGTATAATAAGTGGGTAATATGTTTCAGGAAGTGAAGCATCGTTGATATTACCCCCCAATAATACAACAGAGTTTTGTTAAAAATGCCTGCGATGAATATGTCAAATATTGGATGAATGTGGATGCACAAATTTAGGGCAGGTGGGTTTTTAGCAGTTTCATGACAATCGTCCTGAATTTTTATTTTCAATTATACTTTTACAAAAACAAACCCAATTTTAAGTTCAACTAAATTATAGATCGAAGCGTTGAGGATATGTTTCATGATATGAATCATTGCCATTACCGGATTAAGTGAAGACTTGCTTGCAATCAACAATTCGTTTGCAGATAGAAGCTGTGCTTTCAAATAATCAACTCTTTATTGAGTTGCTGTGACACTCTCTTCGTAACGCTTCTTCGAACTTTCCACCTGATGCTGTAAACTGCAAGATCCAGCACACGACATGTGAGGGAACAATGTAGATCACAAGATACACGACGGTTTCTGGACAAGCAAAATATACATCGTTTACACCACGAACAACAAATATATCAATGGAAGGAAAACTAAAAAGAGTTAAATTGGGCTTTGCTATGCCTCCGTACCTTTCCACAGACTGTGAAAGCTGATCACCACGAGACTTCTCTGCTTCCAACTCACTCTGTGCACGAGTGTGTTGTTGACACAGAGATTCGTTTTTCCCTCTGCGATTGTTCGCGACACCCTTTCCATTTTCAACTGTGAATTGACTACACTGAGTTGCACCTGAAAACAGTGTACACTGTTAGGGTCACTCCACCCTCAAATTGGTGAAACACATTTATTTTGCCCATTTACCTCCAAGTCCCAGCAACAACAGAAACTATTGTTACGGTTGTGGAAATTCGCATTACACCATAAAGGGCCCTCAGGTGAGATATCTCTGTAAGTACATGTGTAGTTAACCCAAACCCGTTGTATAGAGGGAATTTATGTGATCCATCCGGGCTGCGACGCTTTGAGTTAGCCATTTTTCTGTTCTATCTTTTATTTCAAACAAACAGCATCTCAACAACCACGCCATCCCCACCACAGCACCAACCACACTACAACGACGCCACCTCTACCACCTATGCTACCACATCATCGCTTCTACAACCATTCGCAAACACCACCACCGTCGCCTTTACCTTCACAACTTCATCCCACATTATTGCTTCTACGGCCATTCCCAAACACCACAAGTCAACACCAAACGTCGTGTTCCTGGAGCCGTTCGGCAGTGGAGGCCGAACGCGTCGATCCGTGGATCAGGAATGCTTCACGCCCACTTCTCCTCCATCCAATGGGTGAATGCGAGGGGGCTTGGCCCCACCTCCAAGTGCATGTCTGTGAAGTCCGTTTATGCAAATATGCGGATCAAGGGAGGTTCACGTCCCCTTTTTGCCCGACCAATGGCTGAACAGAGGGTGGCGTGGCCCCGCCTCCAATGGCATTTTGATCCGCATATTTGCATATCGGCTCCTCCGGAGGCCTATAAAAATCGAGCGCAAGGCGACTCGCGGAGAGTTGCGTTTTGGTGGAGCGTGGAGCGTTGAGCGTGGAGCGTTGAGAGTTGAGCTGGAAGAAGTGGAGTGCACGCGGTGGAGCTGCAGGCGGCGGGTCGGGGCAAGGGAGCTCGGGTCCGAGGCAAGGAGGACGGCGGTCGGCGACGAGGTTGCGGTGTGGGGGATCGCTCGTCTCGCGGGACCCAAGCCAGCCAGCCACTCCCCTCCCCCAGGGCATCAACAATTTCCCCTTCCCCCATGCTGAGATAGTGCAAAGGGGGGCCCCGTTCCTCCCCCACCCCAAATGTGGTGCCAACGAGCATGCCAGAGGTACGGAGTCAGGGCACAGCGGCGCGGACATTTTGCAGCTTGCCCGCCAACACGTCACGAGGACGCGGGTAAGACCTCCCCGGTCTCGCGGACCTGGCCGCTCCTCCAGGTCCCGCGTACATTTGGCCTACGGGCCTGTCTGCCTCCTTGTCTGTGAGGGTGGCTTCCTTCTTTTGCTTTTGTGTAAATGTGTGTTGGCGCCGTCTGTGAAGTAAAACTGTGTTAGTGTTGCCATGTGTACGCGTTAGGTCAGTGTCAATTGTTCTTCTTGCCTTTGCTTTTTGTGCATTCTGTATGGCTGTACATACGTGCTTTCCGTGTGTCGCGAAATAAAATGCTTGCTTGTTGAACTGTGCCCGTTTCGCTTCGTCTTTTCTCGATTTGATTCTCCATCTTGCATCATGTAAGGGGTTCGTAGTGGGTTCAACATCCCGGTAATTAATCTGAACCGTCAAGGTCGACGATAACACCGCTCAGTTATCCCGATTTTAGGGAACGGGCCGCCCAAGTGGCTCGTGTCCGGAGTCGACCTGTGGCGAGGTACGATCGCCCGGTTAACCATCCGCGTGGGTACTTAGGTAGGTCGAGTTTGGCGAACAACCCGACCCAACGCGGGTGGCCAATTGGCACGATTGTGGTGAGGTCGAAAGGCCCACCCGTGACTAGCTCCCGGCGTTGTTCCGAGAGGGTCACGACAGAATTCTCCGTCCGGTGAGCGACGTGCCGCGATTCGAGTTACGTGGCCGTTCACACGCCGGCGGGCGCGAATTCGCAACACTATTATTCCAATGTTAAAGTGTAAATTTTAGTTTTAAGTTATAATTAAATTCATACTAAAGGGTAAATAACCTGATGTTAATCAGGTGACAATTATTTTTTGAATAGCCCACTCCCAGTCGACACCGAAGTAAAAACAACATGGAAGGACTGGAGTCTCATAAGTTTGTCTCCAGAGCTTTCAGCGGTGAATTATCTAAGTCCATTCATTGTACTGTGAGAAGCTGTTAGAAGAAGACTGTCAGATATAAACCCACCTGAAGTTTGCGGAGAAACTCACTTTGTGGATGACACTGTTCCAGTTCAACAGCCTGACTCTGCATGAGCTTGGCCTGCTTCACTATCTTTGCATCTGCTTCGTTGATTTGTCGATGCAGAATATTTATTCTCTTCTCTTGTTACTGCGCCTGGTGTTGGCTTAGTTGTTAGGGTGGCTGGCTTGGGATCCTAGGGGTCCTGAGTTCGAGCCCCGTTGGCCACTGAATTAACACCAGGGGGTTGACTCAGCCTGTCATCCTTCCAAGGTCGGTGAAATGAGTACCAGTGTACTGGTTCCGGTGTATGCCCCGGTTAGAATAAGTGCACCATATCCCTGTGTGTCGTAAAAGGCGACCACGGTTGGCGTCAGGAAGGGCATCCGACCATAAAACATTGCCTCAAGAAGGGAACCATGGTTGCATGGAGCTGGCAAAAAGCTAACCCCTGCTCAGCAGGGAAAAATGGCTGTAAAAACAGGTGTTTTATTTTTTGTTTTGTTTTTTTCTTGACCCTGCCACATTCTCAAATCATCAATTTGTGATGCACAATATGAACGTGTGACCGTACATAAATCAGGGTTCTGTGCACCTGATTGTGGGAATATGATATTTGCACATTTTCAAAACATATTTATGTGGGCAACACATTATTTTGGATGCATTTTGGAGATGGCTGAACGGATCTTAGTCAACCTTTGAGGGGTTCGTCAGTCAGTGTCAGGGAGTGGTTTGACAAAAACTTTGAAATATTTGGAAAAAGAAGGTCGATTTTGGGGGGATTAATTTTTTTTTAAACTCTATAGTGCCAAAGCCTTTTTCATTAATGACAGTTATATTCAAGTACACAGACGCAAAAATAAATAAAAATCAATTCCCACACTTTTGAATACAAACAAACCTCTTCCGGTCATGGTTGAAATTGGCGGTACATCTTATTCTTCCTGGACGGCACCATATTTATAGATCGGGGCAGGGGGGAGGGGAGGGGACAAACTTAACACAGAAGCATAAGCAGCACATTCACGAGCATCTAATTCCACTTCTGAGGTAAAAACGTTTACAATGCCTGTTCACCAATAATTAGAATCTACAAAGTGTTCACAAAGTCAAATTACCCATCTGCAGAACCTAATGAATGAATATAATGAACACAAAAGAAGTACAAATGTACACTCTGAATTCACAAGAATTTTGTCATAAAATCAAGTTGTAAACATTAACATACACATACAAAATCTACCTTCCAATGGCAAAACCTTGCAAGTCACTTTTCGTCAAAGTTGAGATTTTGTCATTTTTGGAGTTACTAGGTTCTGTCACATGTTCAGGGTGCCCCACAGAAAACCAAAGAAATTTGAGATTTTGAAATTTATTTTGCCGTATTTTACCATATCAATAAACTAACATATTAATCTTCCAACCGTTTTTATATTTATTTCAGAATGCAGCAGTTATCAAATTTTCAACGTGAGGTGATTGTTCTCTTTAAGAAAGAACATCCAACTTGGGGACTGAAGAAATGCCATGAAATTTTGCCAGAGTTTTTTTAATTGCCGGAGTTGCCAAATTTCCAGGTTTTCTGTGGGGCACCCTGTATAACAAAATCTGTAAAAGTGGATCCTAGATGCTTGAATGTCAATGGTAAAACCGAGCAAGTCAGTCGGATTAGGCCTTTGATAAAACAGTTTTCCTTTGTTTTCTCTAAATGAACAAGAGATGACTTACGAGGTTTTGCCATTGGACGAGAGAAATGTACCAGGGTGGATGATGATTTGGGGGTTCGGTTGGGGGTGGGGGGGAGGGGGAAGGGGTGAGTTCATAGGACTTTGAAGCCACCCTGTACAGTGCAGTACATTGCCCCATGTGCAAAGTAAATGCTGTGATCTCTTGGTTTTGGGTCTCTTGGTCACTTGACTGTCACAATAATACCACAGGGTTTCCAAAAATCTCACGGGATTATTA
Source organism: Eptatretus burgeri (assembly GCF_056783735.1). Taxonomy (NCBI): domain Eukaryota; kingdom Metazoa; phylum Chordata; class Myxini; order Myxiniformes; family Myxinidae; genus Eptatretus; species Eptatretus burgeri. The sequence goes on from NC_140974.1 coordinate 13,880,646, forward strand.
GTTGGACAAGCGACAGTGACAGGACTTGAGATCGTGCCGAAGCCTTTGTTGTCATGTGAAACGGAATACTAAATGCTCCCGGACCCCATTCCTTTGTGGGTATTGGGAAGTGTTTTCACCTCCCACAAAAAGGACCGGGTAACACTGGATAGCACAATTCATCATTGATACTGAAATAATGGTAAACTGTACCTCTATTATACACTTCCGCTCCAGCATGGGGGAATTTTGCTTGTGTGAGTCATCACCCTGGGGTGTCCTGCATTTCTATCCATCCCAAATGCAAGAGTATAATGACTGGGTAATATGTTTCAGGAATGAAGCATCGTTGATATTACCCCCCAATAATACAACAGAGTTTTGTTAAAAATGCCTGCTATGAATATGTCAAATATTGGATGAATGTGGATGCACAAATTTATGGCAGGTGGGTTTTTAGCAGTTTGATGACAATCCTCCTGAATTTCTATTTTCAATTGTACTTTTACTAAAACAAACCCAGTTTTAAGTTCAACGAAATTATAGATCGAAGCGTTGAGGACATGTTTCACGATATGAATCATTGCCATTACCGGATTAAGTGAAGTCTTGCTTGCAGACAACACTTTGTTTGCAGAAAGAAGCTGTGTTTTCAAATAATCAACTCTTTGTTGAGTTACCGTGACACTCTCATCGTAACGATTCTTCGAACATTCCACCTGATGCTGCAAACTGCCAGATCCAGCACACGACATGTGAGGGAACAATGTACATCACAATATACACGACGGTGACTGAACAAGCAAAATATACATCGGTTACACTACGAACAACAAATATATCAATGGAAGGAAAACTGAAAAGAGTTAAATTGGGCTTTGCTATGCCTCCGTACCTTTCCACAGACTGTGAAAGCTGATCATCACAAGACTTCTCTGCTTCCAACTCACTCTGTGCAGGAGTGTGTTGTTGACACAGTGATTCGTTCTTTCCCTCTGCGATTGTTCGCGATCCCCTTTCAATCTTCAACTGTGAATTGACTTCACTTAGTTGCACCTGAAAACAGTGTACACTGTTAGGGTCACTCCACCCTCAAATTGGTGAAACACATTTATTTTGCCCATTTACCTCCAAGTCCCAGCAACAACAGAAACTATTATTCCAATATTAAAGTGTAAATTTTAGTTTTAAGTAACAATTAAACTCATACTAAAGGGTAAATAACCTGATGTTGATCAGGTGACAATTATTTTTTGAATAGTTCACTCCCACTCGACACCGAAGTAAAAACAACATGGAAGGACTGGAGTCTCATGAGTTTGTCTCCATGGCTTTCAGCGGTGAATTATCTCAGGCCATTCATTGTACTGTGAGAAGCTGTTAGAAGAACAGTCAAATGTAAACCCACCTGAAGCTTGCAGAGAAGCTCACTTTGTGGATGACACTGTTCCAGTTCAACAGCCTGACTCTGCATGAGCTTGGCCTGCTTCACTATCTTTGCATCTGCTTCGTTGATTTGTCGATGCAGAATGTTTATCCTCTTCTCTTGTTACTGCGCCTGGTGTTGGCTTAGTGGTTAGGGTGGCTGGCTTGGGATCCTAGGCGTCCTGAGTTCAAGCCCCGTTGGCCACTGAATTAACACCAGGGGGTTGACTCAGCCTGTCATCCTTCCAAGATCGGCGAAATGAGTACCAGTGTACTGGTCACGGTGTACGCCCCGGTTTAAATAAGTGCACCATTTCCCTGTGTGTCGTAAAAGGCGACCACAGTTGGCGTCAGGAAGGGAATCCGGCCATAAAACATTGCCTCAAGAAGGGAACCATGGTTGCATGGAGCCCGCAAAAAGCTAACCCCTTTCTCAGCAGGGAAAAATGGCTCTAAAAACAGGTGTTTTATTTTTTGTTTTGTTTTTTTCTTGTCCCTGCCACATTTTCAAATAATCAATTTGCGATGCACAATATAAACGTGTGACCTCACATAAATCAGGGGTCTGTACACCAGAATGTGGGTATATGATATTTGCACATTTTCAAAACATATTAATGTGGGCAACACATTATTTTGGATGCATTTTGGAGAAGGCTGAATGGATCTTCGTCAACCTTTGAGGGGTTCGTCAGTCAGTGTCAGGGAGTGTTTTAGACAAAAACTTTGAAATATTTGGAAAAAGAAGGTTGATTTTTGGGGGATTAAAATTTTTAAAATTCTCTATAGCGCCAAAGCCTTTTTCATTAATGACAGTTATATTCAAGTGTGCAGACGCAAAATAAATAAAAATCAATTCCCAGACTTTTAAATACAAACAAACCTCTTCCGGTCATGGTTGAAGTTGGCGGTACGTCTTATTCTTCCGGAATGGCACCATATTTATCGATCGGGGCAGTGCGGAGGGGAGGGGACAAACTTAACACAGAAATATAAGCAGCACATTCACGAGCATCTATTTCCACTTCTGAGGTCAAACTTTAACAATGCCTGTTCACTGGGGTGTTCCAAAAAAATGAAAGTTTGACTTTTGCTGCTCTCTGATTTTGCCTTTGTTCCAATACCCCATAAGAACTTATAGGTCCAAAATGAACAAAATTCCATGATATTTATGGGTTTCTCAAGTTGGCACAATTATGTCCATTATGGAGATGGCATTTTGCACTGCAATGTCAAAAAGCTCATCTAGGTCTCGTTGGAAAAACTATTGTTGTGGTTGACGAAATTCACAAACCACCATTCAGGTCCCTTAGGTGAGATATCTCTGTAAGTATATGTGTAGTTAGGCCCAAACCCGTTGTTTCGAGGGAATAAATGTCATTCAGTCGGGCTGCGACTCTTCAGGATAGCCGTTTTTCTTTTACTATCTTTATTTTGGACCAGCCGCCATTACTACCACCACCAACCACGTCTCAACAGCCATCACACAACAACCACCAACCACAACGCCGCTTCACAACAACAGCCACGACCTTTACCGTCACAACTCGCCACCATCGTATCACCACCATTCTTGCGCCACTTGTGGGCACCGATACTGGACTCGTGCAGGGCGCGCACCGAGCAACGTGTTCAGAAACATCACAGACTTTCCGAAGAAAACGGATCAAAAATGACTCACGCCCACTTCTGTTCCGTCCTATCGGTGAGCGTGGGGCGATTTGGCCCCGCCTCCAGGGCGTTGGAGGGTGGTCGCTATATGCAAATTAATGGATCAAAAAGCATTCACGCCCACTTTTCCTCGGTCCAATGGGGAGCCAGTTAGAGGTGAAGGGTCGGAGGTAAAGGGTCGAAGGTGAAGGAGCGAGGCCACGGGGCATATAAGGGGCTGCGTTCGTCAGTCAAAGCAGTTCGCAGTTGGGAGTTCGCAGTTGGGAGTTCGCAGTTGGGAGTTCGCAGTTGGGAGTTCGTGGAGCCAGTGAAGAGTTGGGACGAGTCAAGAGAGGAGACGGAGAGGGCGATCGGACGAAGCTGTGGAGAGGCGGCGGCGGCGAAGGCGGTTGAGGGGGTGCTCGCGTCGGATTCGGGGAATTGCGGAGGGAGAGGCCGGCGGCGCGACCGATGTCGTGGTGGAGACGCTCGTCGCGGGACCCGAGACAGGGAGATATCCTCCATCCCCCGAGCATCAACAACCCCCTCCTGTTTCCCCCCGCGCTGAGATAGTGCGACAAGGGGCCCCCTTTCCCACCCCCTACCAGACACTGTCCGCGAGGCCCGCGGAGTTGGGGCGCCACCGCCACTTTGCGTCTCATCATCAGACGGGTAGGCCCGACGTGGTCTCAGCCCCAGGCCCGCCTCATCCTTGAGGGTGGTCCTTTTCTTTTGCTTTGGGTATATGTGTTGTCGGCGCCGTCTGTGAAGTAAAATTGTATAAGTGTTGCCGTGTGCTCGGTAGTCGGATCGCTCTGCATTGTCTTCTTCTTTTATATTTGCTTTTTGTGTAATATTGTGTGTTTCTTCTCCTTTTACATTTGCTTTTGGTGTAATTGTATATGTGTGCTTTCCGTGTGCCATCGCGAAATAAATGTGAATTATGTTGAACTGTTTTCCCGTTTCGCTTCGTCTTTTCTTTCATTGAATCTCCATCTTACTTCACATAAAAGGTTGGTAGTGGGCTGAATACGCCCGATAATTAATCGAACCGTCGAGGCCGACGATAACACCGCTCGGTTATCCCGATAGTACAGAACGGGTCACTTAAAGTGGCCCGTGTCCGAAGTCGACCTGCGGCGAGGTGCGATCGCCCGGTCTACCCTCCGTGTGGGTACTTAGGTAGGTCGAATTTGGCGAGCAACCCTATCCCACGCGGGGGGCCGATTGGCACGATCGTGGTGAGGCCGAAAGGTCCACCCGTGACTGGTTCCCGGCGTTAGTCCGAGAGGGTCACGACTGGATTGTCCGTCCGGTGGGCGACGTGCCGCGATTCGAGTTACGTGGCCGTTCGCACGCCGGCGGGCGCGAATCCGCAACACTGGTGTCAGGAGTGGGATATAAACTCATCGCCCTCCTCGCGGCACTGGTATCGGAGAACGGGAAAACGGGCTCTCCTGTCTCCAGCTAAATTCACGGGAATCGGTCCAGGGGTGAGAGGAGCGACCTCCGATTCACTCCAAATTACGAGCGAGCTAAATTAACGCTTTACGAGAAGCAAGATGGCGTCTCAAGGCGAGCGGGTGCCGGGTGGATTAGGTATGTGTAATAGTAATGTAGAATCCATGGCTCAGGACGAGTTCACCGTGCAAGAGAAACCCGTACCAGAAGGTTGGGAAAGGCATCGATGCCGTTCATCTGGTCGTTTTTTTTTATTATAACTCCACCACTAAATGTAGTCAGTGGGAGTGGCCAGGGCAGGTGACAATGCGGCAGATTATGGAACTCGCGCAGAGCATAAATGACAAACTGGATTACTGGAATTCCGGAATAAAAAAAATGAACGAAAAGATGGATACAAACACAAAGGAAATGAAAAACGAAATGAAAGGCATGAACAAGCAAATGAACGGAATGAACAAGCAAATGAACGGAATGGAAACAAACATGAAGGAAGAAACTAAAAAGCTGCGGGGTGAGACGCAGAACATGGGCCGAAGCCTGCAGGCGGGCATGAAGGCAGTGACCAGGGAGCTAAAAATGGCGACTCCACGTGTGGGAGCGAACGAGCTGGAAGGGGGTGCAACGGCTGTCGGGCCCGCGGTGGAGGCGGGTGACAAAATAATTCGGGGGGCGTGTTGGGCGAGGGGCGTGACAATTCGGGGGGCGTGACAGAAAAAGTGACAGTAACCGAGAGGGACAAACTAATTGGTGTGACGGAGACGTGCACGAGGGAGATAACAAGGGGAGAGACAGAAATAATAGTTGAGACAAGGGAGGTAAAGGGTGAAGAGGTGACTGAGTTGGCAGAGACACGGGAGATGGGAACAATAGAGGGAAGACTACACGATGAAGACGGGGTAAGTGACGCACACACACACGGAGGTAGTGGAGGACCATGAGGGTGAGCTCGCGGACTGGGTAGAGACCCGGTGCGAGCAGTTGGATGGCCTCCTCCAGGAACGAGGGGAGGGAGTATGCCCCCTTGAGGCGAGTCACGACCAGGTGGGTTCGGTCGTGCTTTGCGAGGTCGAGGGGAGGAGTGCTGTGGACAGGTGCACGGAGAGCTTGGGGGGTATAGAGGCCCCGGAGACCCTTGTGGGGACACGAATCCCCAGTGTGGTTGTCCCTGTGTGTGTGGTGCAAGGTGTGAGTGCGTCCCCGTGTGTGGAAGCGACCCCGTGTGTGAGTGGTGTGGTGGCGATGGTGCCGGTGTACGTGCTTCCCAGCACGCCGTGTGTAAAAGGGGCACCGCAAGTGGAAGAGGCCGTGTGTGTGGATGAAACACCGCGGATGAGTGCCCACGCGTGTGTGAGTGAGGCACGGTGTATGAGTGAGGCACCGCGGGTGAGTGCCCCCGCGTGTGTGAGTGAGGCACGGTGTGTGGATGAGGCACCGCGTGTGTGAGTGCCCCCGCGTGTGTGAGTGGTGTGGTTTGTGTGAGGGAAATGGCACGAGTGAGTGGAAGGCCGCGAGTGCGTGGAGCCATGTGTGCAAGGGAGGTAGCATGCGTGAGTGAACGGCCGAGTGCAAGGGAGACCGTGTGTGTGAGAGAGCAGTATGTAAGGGAGATGTCGGTCGGCATGTGTGAACATGCAGCCGCGTCTCCCGGTGTGAGTTTAATGGTGAGGTGTGTTAGCGTCGTAACACGCAGGTGTGCGTGGGTCGAATGGCGACGACGGCGACATGAGAAGAAAGAAAGCCGAGCAGTGGCTGTAGTTGTTTCGGGGACCGTGCCGGGTTCACCCAGCAGTGAGAACGAGGTCCGTGCTGTGCAACGCACGAGGCCCCCACGTGCTCGCTTGCGAGAATGAAGTCCCGGTCCGGAAACGCACGCGGTGGATTTGCCGATCCCGCGGACGGACAAAGTTTAGGCAGGTAAACGGATTTGGACCGGATGGGTTCTCCACGCGGGCGTGTGTGTGTTAAGCTCCAACGGGCAAAGCACATGTGTTCGCATGGGGAACCCCTCGAGACGTGGGGCTTGTGTTTTTTTTTAAGCGCACGGTGACGTCATGGCTGCACGTGGGGTTGGAATCCGGAAGGAAGGGTATCCCTGCCGGATAGTACCGTCCAAGGAGGGACGAGGTACACGTGCAGCTGCATGACGTCACGGGCAGGTGCAAAGTGCGCGAGCTGTGAGTTGCCGCGCTGGTGCTGCGCATATGAAAAAAAAAAAAAAGAAGAACAGCAAGCCTCACTTTCGGGTGCACAGGATTCCTGGGCAAGGGGTGGAAGACCCCCTTGAACTGGGCACAGGATGGAAACTAGTTAGGGGGAAGGGTAAGCTTAGTTAGACCGACTTTATGGGGCAGGGGTAAGTCCTCATGGAGTCCGTGGAATGGATTAGTTAGAGGGATTGTGGCGAGATTTAGGTTGGGTAAATAATTTTTTAGAGATTTGGAGACAGTGACAGACAGTGAATGTGTAGAGGGGACGTAGTTTAGCTACGTAGTGTTAAAAGGAACGTGCTATAGTGTAAGGGACGACGTGGGAGCACGAGTTAGTTAGGGGAGGTAGTTAGAAGGATGGCAGAATTCAGTGGTGTGTGTGTTGAAGAGTTGTTTGTGAGTGAGTGAGGCCAGCGGGTCTGTGTGAGTGGAGCGAATGGGGAATGCATGGTGCGATGAGTGATTGGGGGGAGGAGTGACTCCCGCCCAAGGGACCCCGGGGTCAGTGTAGAGTGAGTTAGGGGGTTAGTCAAATTAACAAATATGGAAGTCGTTTTGTTGTTGGTGGGGAAGTAGGCTCGAAACCCGTTTGGAGGGGTGCAGGAGCCCTGTTGACGGGCTGGGAGCGTGGCTGCGAAAGGTGAGTATCGCTGAGTGGGTACCCTGGGCACCAGGCTAGTCGGCCGTGGTAGGCCAAGGACCCATGGAGGGCCGGGATAGCGTAGTGGGCACGGGTGCGCCTGCTTGGTGCGGGGGCCCGGGGCGCTATTAGCCGCGTGGGCAGTGTTGTGGGCACGGGTGACCCTCGGAAAGGGGCCTGGGAAGCCAGCCTGCCACGTGTGCGTTTCAGGGGAGGTGCCATGGGGGGCACTCCCCGGTGTTAGGGAGCTGGTAGGCTCGGAGGCAGTGTAGTGCCCGGGGGTGCCATAGCGGGAGAATCGGCAGAGGGTCGTGCCTGCCAAAGGTAGCCACGTGTCCCAGCCATGAGACCGTGTGAGGGCACGGAGAGAAAATTGGGGGGGCGAGGCCCGAAATTGTGAGGACACCAACACAGGCGACGGGAATCTGGGTTGTTAGAACCAATAGTTTAAGCGAGAGGTGCTTGTTGAAAGCCCCGGGGTAGTTTAACAGTTAAATGGTTAGGGTAGATAGGAAGTGTACCGCTCCGCACCATCCATCCCCTCGCTCTCGTTGTGGGCCGCTGGACCCACTTTGTGTTATAGATCGCTGAACTCTGGGGAGGCCATCTTGAGGCTTCGTTGGGCCTCGACACAGGACGCTAGCTCTCCCTTGTTCCTCTCCGGGAAGGGAACGTAGGGGTTGGGAGTAGGCTAGGTGACAGGATAGGTTAGCCGAACAAGGACAGTACAGGGGGTTAGGGGACGATTTATAGTGGGGAAGTAAAAATAAAAGTAAGTTCGGGCTAAATTGGGGTTTGACAAATTAAGGGAGTGGGTATGTACAGTGACAGGCAAAGGCGATAGGTGGGAGGGAGACAGGTAGGTAGGTCCGAGCCCGCCTTCTGAGTGGCCAGCACCACCGCACTCCCTCCACCAACCTCCACTGAACGGCAAAGGCTGGCCAGCTTTATCTGCTGGCTGCGTTGCTGCAAGGCAAAGGCCGGCCCACTTCATCGGCAGCTGTTGTTTTGCTGCAAGGCCTGTGCCGGCTGGATCGTCTGCAGCTGTTTTTCTTCAAGGCCCGTGCCGGCCAGTTCGTCTGCCGGCTGTGTTTGCCTGCAGCGGCCTTATTCTGCAGGCTGTGTTTGCCTGCTGCCTTTGCCATGCCATGCCCACTGCCCCTGCTCACCAGCCCCCATTCAATTTTTGCTTTGCCCCCCCTGTTCATTGCCATGTGCGCCAGGATCAAGGCAACAGTTTGTAAGCTGCGAGAACTGCCCTGATGGCAGCTACAACACGGGCCTGCACTGGCGGCCCGTGCACCGTGTTTGTGTTCATCCATCCATTCGTTGTGTTTATTGCGTGTGCCACTTGAGCTGGCACGGAGACTGCATTTGTGCAGCCCGTGCACCGTTGTGGTTCACTGCGTTCAGTTCAAACCATTCATCCATCCATTCGTTGTGTTCATTGCGTGTGCCACTTGAGCTGGCACGGAGACTACGTTTGTGCAGCCCATGCACCGTTGTGGTTCACTGCGTTCAGTTCAAAAGGGAAGGCCTTGGACTGCGTGTGAGCAGCCGGCCACGTTCCCTGTCACCTGCATTAGTTGAGCCAGAGACTGCATGTGAGCAGCCTGGCTCCCTGCTAACTGCTTTCTTTTTGCAGAGTTCATTGATCCTGGGCCATGGTTTTGTGTAAAATTTGTAAGTTAAGGTTAAGATGTACTGTAAATATGAGTGCGCCCCCGGCATGTCTGTCTTAGCGCCGGCAATTTTATTTAAGTCGTCCGTGTGAGTGAGTTTGTTTAGGTAGTTACTCAGCCCTCAGGTTATTTATTTTGGGGACACGAATACCATGAATGTCGCACTCAGGGATCCGTAGGTAAAATGTACTAGGGGAAAACTACACATGATGGCACACGAAAATTTGACGACTCGGGACGAGTCTGTAAAAAGGGGAGGGGGTAGTGTTGTGGTTGACGAAACTCACAAACCACCATTCAGGTCCCTTAGGTGAGATATCTCTGTAAGTATATGTGTAGTTAGGCCCAAACCCGTTGTCTAGAGGGAATAAATGTCATTCATGCGGGCTGCGACTCTTCAGGATAGCCGTTTTTCTTTTACTATCTTTATTTTGGACCAGCCGCCATTACTACCACCACCAACCACGTCTCAACAGCCATCACACAACAACCACCAACCACAACGCCGCTTCACAACAACAGCCACGACCTTTACCGTCACAACTCGCCACCATCGTATCACCACCATTCTTGCGCCACTTGTGGGCACCGATACTGGACTCGTGCAGGGCGCGCACCGAGCAGCGTGTTCAGAAACATCACAGACTTTCCGAAGAAAACGGATCAAAAACGAGTCACGCCCACTTCTGTTCCGTCCTATCGGTGAGCGTGGGGCGATTTGGCCCCGCCTCCAGGGCGTTGGAGGGTGGTCGCTATATGCAAATTCATGGATCAAAAAGCATTCACGCCCACTTTTCCTCGGTCCAATGGGGAGCCAGTTAGAGGTGAAGGGTCGGAGGTAAAGGGTCAAAGGTGAAGGAGCAAGGCCACGGGGGATATAAACGGCTGCGTTCGTCAGTCAAAGCAGTTCGCAGTTGGGAGTTCGCAGTTGGGAGTTCGCAGTTGGGAGTTCGCGGAGCCAGTGAAGAGTTGGGACGAGTCAAGAGAGGAGACGGAGAGGGCGATCGGACGAAGCTGTGGAGAGGCGGCGGCGGCGAAGGCGGTTGAGGGGGTGCTCGCGTCGGATTCGGGGAACTGCGGAGGGAGAGGCCGGCGGCGCGACCGAGGTCGTGGTGGAGACGCTCGTCGCGGGACCCGAGACAGGGAGATATCCTCCATCCCCCGAGCATCAACAACCCCCTCCTGTTTCCCCCCGCGCTGAGATAGTGCGACAAGGGGGCCCCTTTCCCACCCCCTACCAGACACTGTCCGCGAGGCCCGCGGAGTTGGGGCGCCACCGCCACTTTGCGTCTCATCATCAGACGGGTAGGCCCGACGCGGTCTCGGCCCCAGGCCCGCCTCATCCTTGAGGGTGGTCCTTTTCTTTTGCTTTGGGTATATGTGTTGTCGGCGCCGTCTGTGAAGTAAAATTGTATAAGTGTTGCCGTGTGCTCGGTAGTCGGATCGCTCTGCATTGTCTTCTTCTTTTATATTTGCTTTTTGTGTAATATTGTGTGTTTCTTCTCCTTTTACATTTGCTTTTGGTGTAATTGTATATGTGTGCTTTCCGTGTGCCATCGCGAAATAAATGTGAATTATGTTGAACTGTTTTCCCGTTTCGCTTCGTCTTTTCTTTCATTGAACCTCCATCTTACTTCACGTAAAAGGTTGGTAGTGGGCTGAATACGCCCGATAATTAATCGAACCGTCGAGGCCGACGATAACACTGCTCGGTTATCCCGATAGTACGGAACGGGTCGCTTAAAGTGGCCCGTGTCCGAAGTCGACCTGCGGCGAGGTGCGATCGCCCGGTCTACCCTCCGTGTGGGTACTTAGGTAGGTCGAATTTGGCGAGCAACCCTATCCCACGCGGGGGGCCGATTGGCACGATCGTGGTGAGGCCGAAAGGTCCACCCGTGACCGGTTCCCGGCGTTAGTCCGAGAGGGTCACGACTGGATTGTCCGTCCGGTGGGCGACGTGCCGCGATTCGAGTTACGTGGCCGTTCGCACGCCGGCGGGCGCGAATCCGCAACACTATTCTTTCAACCTATATGACTGCTGTGGTTTTTGAAAATATCAAACAACCATATTAATTGTGAAGTGTACTGTGTTGTGCATATTCGACGGCAAGTTGTTAGTTACAGTTTGGCAAATTTCAAAAATATTGTGCCAACTTGAGGAACCCCTAAACATCGTCCAATCTGCTTCATATTTGGTGTGTACGTTTCTACTGCCAAATGGAACAAAGGCACACCCAGGGAGCATGAATATTCATACTTTTATTTTTTTTTACCCCCTATTATGAAGCACCCGACTGTTCACCAATTAATCTACAAGATGTTCACAAAGTCCCATTACCCCTCTGTAGAACCTAATGAATGAATATAATGATGTCCATTATGGAGATGTCCATTATGGAGATGTCCTTACCCCACAAGAAGTATAAATGTAAACTCTGAATACACAAGAATTTTATTGTCATAAAATCAAGTTATATACATAAACATACACGTACAAAATGTACCAGGGTAGCTTATGATTTGGGGGTAAGGGGGGGGAGGGGGAAGGGGTGAGTTAATAGGACTTTGAAGCCACCCTGCACAATGCAGTACATTGCCCCATGTGCAAAGTAAATATTGCAATCTCTTGGTTTTGGGTTTCTTGGTCACTTGACTGTTCCAATAATACCACAGGGTTTACAAAAATCTCACGGGATTGTTCGTTGGACAGGCGACAGTGACAGGGCTCTATATCGTGCCGAAGCCTTTGTTGTCATGTGAAACGGAATACTAAATGCTCCCCGACCCCATTCCTTTGTGGGTATTGGGAAGTGTTTTTGGCTCCCACAAAAAAACGACCGGGTAACACTGGATAGCCCAATTCATCATTGATACTGAAATAATGGTAAACTGTACCTCTATTATACACTCCCGCTCCAGCATGGGGAATTTTGCCTGCGTAAGTCACCCTGAGATGTCCTGCTTTTCTATCCATCCCAAATGCAAGAGTATAATGACTGGGTAATATGTTTCAGGGATGAAGCATCGTTGATATTACCCCCCAATAATACAAGAGTTTTGTTTAAAATGCCTGCGATGAATATGTCAAATATTGGATGAATGTGGATGCACAAATTTAGGGCAGGTGAGTTTTTAGCAGCTTGATGATAATCGTCCTGAATTTCTATTATCAATTGTACTTTTACTTAAACAAACCCAATTTTAAGTTCAACGAAATTATAGATCGAAGCATTGAGGATATGTTTCACGATAAGAATCATTGCCATTACCGGATTAAGTGAAGTCTTGCTTTCAAACAACAATTTGTTTGCAGAAAGAAGCTGTGTTTTCAAATAATCAACTCTTTGTTGAGTTACCGTGATACTCTCATCGTAACGCTTCTTCGAACATTCCACCTGATGCTGCAAACTGCAAGATCCAGCACACGACATGTGAGGGAACAATGTACATCACAATATACACGACGGTTACTGAACAAGCAAAATATACATCGTTTACACCACGAAAAACAAATATATCAATGGAAGGAAAACTGAAAAGAGTTAAATTGGGCTTTGCTATGCCTCCGTACCTTTCCACAGACTGTGAAAGCTGATCATCACAAGACTTCTCTGCTTCCAACTCACTCTGTGCACGAGTGTGTTGTTGACACAGTGATTCGTTCTTTCCCTCTGCGATTGTTCGCGATCCCCTTTCAATCTTCAAGTGTGAATTGACTTCACTTAGTTGCACCTGAAAGCAGTGTACACTGTTAGGGTCACTCCACCCTCAAATTGGTGAAACACATTTATTTTGCCCATTTACCTCCAAGTCCCAGCAACAACAGAAACTATTATTAAAGTTTAATATTCCAATATTAAAGTGTAAATTTTAGTTTTAAGTTACAATTAAACTCATACTAAAGGGTAAATAACCTGATGTTGATCAGGTGACAATTATTTTTTGAATAGTCCACTCCCAGTCGACACCGAAGTAAAAACAACATGGAAGGACTGGAGTCTCATGAGTTTGTCTCCATGGCTTTCAGCGGTGAATTATCTAAGGCCATTCATTGTACTGAGAAGCTGTTAGAAGAAGACAGTCAGATATAAACCCATGTGAAGCTTGCGGAGAAGCTCACTTTGTGGACGACACTGTTCCAGTTCAACATCTGACTCTGTCTGAGCTTGGCCTGCTTCACTATCTTTGCATCTGCTTCGTTGATTTGTCGATGCAGAATGTTTATCCTCTTCTCTTGTTACTGCGCCTGGTGTTGGCTTCGTGGTTCAGGTGGCTGGCTTGGGATCCGAGGGGTCCTGAGTTCGAGCCCCGTTGGCCACTGAATTAACACCAGGGGGTTGACTCAGCCTGTCATCCTTCCAAGGTCGGCGAAATGAGTACCAGTGTACTGGTCCCGGTGTACGCCCCGGTTAGAATAGGTGCACCATATCCCTGTGTGTCGTAAAAGGCGACCACAGTTGGCGTCAGGAAGGGCATCCGGCCATAAAACTTTGCCTCAAGAAGGGAACCATGGTTGCATGGAGCCAGCAAAAAGCTTACCCCTTTCTCAGCAGGGAAAAATGGCTGTAAAAACAGGTGTTTTATTTTTTGTTATGTTTTTTTTTCTTGTCCCTGCCACATTTTCAAATCATCAATTTGCGATGCACAATATGAACGTTTGACCTAATATAAATCAGGGGTCTGTACACCAGAATGTGGGGATATGATATTTGCACATTTTCAAAACATATTTATGTGGGCAACATATTATTTTGGATGCATTTTAGAGAAGGCTGAACGGATCTTCGTCAACCTTTGAGGGGTTCGTCAGTCAGTGTCAGGGAGTGTTTTAGACAAAGACTTTGAAATATTTGGAAAAAGAAGGTCGATTTTTGGGGGATTAAAATTTTTTAAATTCTCCATAGTGCCAAAAGCTTTTTCATTAATGACAGTTATATTCAAGTACACAAACGCAAAAATAAATAAAAATCAATTCCCAGACTTTTAAATACAAACAAACCTCTTCCGGTCTTTGTTGAAGTTGGCGGTACATCTTATTCTCCCTGAACGGTACCATATTTATTATAGAAAGGGGCAGAGGGGAGGGGAGGGGACAAATTTCACACAGAAACATAAACAGCACATTCACGAGCATCTAATTCCACTTTTGAGGTAAAAACTTTTTCAATGCCTGTTCACCAATAATCTGCAATGTGTTCACAAAGTCCCATTCCCCCTCTGCAGAACCTAATGAATGAATATAATGAACACACAAGAAGTATAAATGTAAACTCTGAATACACAAGAATTTTATTGTCATAAAATCAAGTTGTAAACATTAACATACACATACAAAATGTACCAGGGTGGATGATGATTTGGGGGTTGGGGGGTGGGGGTGGGGAGGGGGAAGGTGTGAGTTAATAGGACTTTGTAGCCACCCTGTACAATGCAGTACATTGCCCCATGTGCAAAGTAAATATTGCGATCTCTTGGTTTTGGGTCTCTTGGTCACTTGACTGTTCCAATACTACCACAGGGTTTCCAAAAATCTCATGGGATTGTTAGTTGGACAGGCAACAGTGACAGGGCTCTATATCGTGCCTAAGCCTTTGTTGTCGTGTGAAACGGAAGACTAAATGATCCTCAACCCCAGTCCTTTGTGGGTGTTGGGAAGTGTTTTCGCCTCCCACAAAAAATGACCGGGTAACACTGGGGCGCCCAACTCATCATTGATATTGAAATATTGGTAAACTCTACCTCTATTATACACTTCCGCTCCAGCATGGGGGAATTTTGCCTGCGTGAGTCACCCTGGGGTGTCCTGCTTTTCCATCCATCCCAAATGCAAGAGTATAATGAGTGGGTAATACGTTTCAGGAATGAAGCATCGTTGATATTACCCCCCAATAATACAACAGAGTTTTGTTTAAAATGCCTGCGATGAATATGTCAAATATTGGATCAATGTGGATTGTAAATGCACAAATTTATGGCAGGTGGGCTTTTCGCAGTTTGATGACAATTGTCCTGAATTTTTATTTTCAATTGTACTTTCACTTAAACAAACCCAGTTTTCAGTTCAACGAAATTATAGATCGAAGCGTTGAGGACATGTTTCACGATTACCGGATTATCATTGCCATTACCGGATTAAGTGAAGTCTTGCTTGCAGACAACACTTTGTTTGCAGAAAGAAGCTGTGTTTTCAAATAATCAACTCTTTGTTGAGTTACCGTGACACTCTCATC
The DNA here is from genome assembly GCF_056783735.1 of Eptatretus burgeri. Classification (NCBI taxonomy): domain Eukaryota; kingdom Metazoa; phylum Chordata; class Myxini; order Myxiniformes; family Myxinidae; genus Eptatretus; species Eptatretus burgeri. The sequence continues at coordinate 13,895,923 of NC_140974.1, forward strand.
GTAACGTTTCTTCGAACATTCCACCTGATGCTGCAAACTGCAAGATCCAGCACACGGCATGTGAGGGAACAATGTACATCACAATATACATGACGGTGACTGAACAAGCAAAATATACATCGTTTACAATATGAACAACAAATATATCAATGGAAGGAAAACTGAAAAGAGTTAAATTGGGCTTTGCTATGCCTCCGTACCTTTCCACAGACTGTGACAGCTGATCATTACGAGACTTCTCTGCTTCCAACTCACTCTGTGCACGAGTGTGTTGTTGACACAGTGATTCGTTCTTTCCCACTGCGATTGTTCGCGATCCCCTTTCAATCTTCAACTGTGAATTGACTTCACTTAGTTGCACCTGAAAACAGTGTACACTGTTAGGGTCACTCCACCCTCAAATTGGTGAAACACATTTATTTTGCCCATTTACCTCCAAGTCCCAGCAACAACAGAAACTATTATTCCAATATTAAAGTGCAAATTTTAGTTTTAAGCTACAATTAAAGGCCCGGTCACACCTTGAAGTTTTAGCCAGCGATGGCAACGTATTAAAATGTATGTAAAACGCTGGCTGACGTTGAACTTTTGATGTTTTTTTTTTAAGATTCGGACGTATTCATAACGAGTTGGTCGTATGCATAACATTAATAATGGACACAGAACGTTTCGTTGTGATATAGATAACTTATACCAACGAATGCTGAACCTGTTGTCGGCCTACACAACCTATGCCCAACGATAGTCTAACTTCGGCATAGCGCGTTGCACGCATCGCCGACGATGTCGTGACGTAGCCTATTAAAAGGCTGATGCACAACGATTCGAATCATAACTGCCGTAGAAATGGAAGTGACAACATCGCGGTCACACCTTGGCGTTCTTGCCAGCGTATGCCGACCTAAGAAAAATGTGTCTAAAAGGTTGGGGGCACGTCAAATACAGTATGAGTAAGTTTGGTATATGTGAGTAGAACGCTAAAGTACGCTATCATACGTCGTAGTAAGTAGAGTACGTCAAGAAATTTTAAACATGTTCAAAATTTTACGACGTACTCGGCATATGACACACATTCCGCATGCGATGGGGATAAGTTTTACACACGATATGTGGACGCTTACACACGTCCACAAAGGCTACTTATAAACTACTCATAAGTCTAAACACGTCGAGGTAATGTGTTTTTTACGCGAAACTTATTTCTAACTTATGTTTGACGTGCTTTGAACCAATTCTTTACGTAGTCCCAACACACATCGACGTATGTAGACGTATTCCAATGATGTCTTCCGGTCGACAAAAAAAAAATAAATGAATGTGTTTCTAGCTTACAACTGCAATATAAAGACGTGTTCCCAGCGGTTTTGGGTATTGGTCTATAAAAATGCTGCTCATAAAAGGGGAACCCAACAGTGTTTTCGAGTCCTTTTTGAGTCGATGTCCATGTCAGCAGTAACAGTATCAGTATCAGTATTAGTATTAGTATTAGTAGTAGTTTGTTCATGTTGGCAGTAGTAGGAGAGTGTGAGGGGGAGGGTGTGGGTTATGATGGATCGTCCTTGCGTCCGCGTGTCCACGGGTAGGTTCATAGGCTGCCACTCAATGATTTAAATGGCTGTATCTCCACTATTGAAAGTAGACGCTTGTGCTCAACAATTGGATTTTTTTTTACACTCAACGACTTTTAAACGGTACCACTCACCTATTTTCATTGTTTACAATGAACGATTTAAATTGCTGTCACTCACCTTTGTTTTTTGACGCTGGCGCTCGGAAATTTTAATCGTTTCTATTGAACGTGCTAAATCGCTCAAACCCCACTATTGAAAGTAGACACTTGCGCTCAACAATTCGATTTTTTTTAACACTCAACGACTTTTAAACGGTACCACTCTGCTATTTTCATTGTTTACAATGAACGATTTAAATTGCTGTCACTCGCCTTTGTTTTTTGACGCTGGGGTTTGGAAATTTGAAGCGTTTCTTCTGAACGTGTTAAAACGCTCAAACTCGACTATTTTAAATAGACGCTGCCGATGGACAATTGGAATCATAGCCAAGCTAGACATCGAAGTGTGAACATCCTCGTCATGCCGAAGAAAAGTTTGAAGAATGCTGCAAATAAGTGTCCTGGCCGTGGCCGTGGACGCTGACGCAAGGACGATCCATTATACCGACGTCTTTCAGCCTATGAGTAACTTAAAAGTAACGTCTGTCGATGTGTGGCAACGATCGCGTAACGTGCAAACAACACGTTAATCATAGGTTAGAAATAAGTTTCGGGTACGCTAAACATTACCTCGGCGTGTCTTAACTTATGATTAACTTACAAGAAGCATGTGTTGACGTCTGTCAACGATCGCAGACCGTGCATACAACTTGTGGCCAGCGTAGCGGAACGTGTGAGTCATACGCCGGCATACGTCGTGAAATTTCAAGCATGAAAAAATTTGAGGACAACCGAAAAGTACAACGTTTAAAGCCAACGCACAACGACGTATGGCAGTGTTTTTCAGCGTGCTCTCAATGTTATCAAAACTTACCCATAACGTATACAACGTGTGCCAGCGTTTTAGAAAAAAAAATCAAAAATCGGCATACGTTGGCTAAAACGTCAAGGTGTGACCGGGCCTTAAACTCAAACTAAAGGGTAAATAACCTGATGTTGATCAGGTGACAATTATTTTTTGAATAGTCCACTCCCAGTCAACACCGAAGTGAAAACAACATGGAAGGACTGGAGTCTCATGAGTTTGTCTCCATGGCTTTCAGCGGTGAATTATCTAAAGCCATTCATTGTACTATGAGAAGCTGCTAGAAGAAGACAGTCAGATATAAGCCCACCTGAAGTTTGCGGAGAAGCTCACTTTGTGGACGACACTGTTCCAGTTCAACAGCCTGACTCTGTATGAGCTTCGCCTGCTTCACTATCTTTGCATCTGCTTCGTTGATTTGACGATGCAGAATGTTTATCCTCTTCTCTTGTTCCTGCCACATTTTCAAATTATCAATTTGCGACACACAATATGAACATGTGACGTTACATAAATCAGGGGTCTGTGCACCAGAATGTGTGCATATGATATTTGCACATTTTCAAAACATATTTACGTGGGCAACACATTATTTTGAATGTACTAACACGGATCAATGTGTATGGACAAACATGATGTCCATGCAGATATCGACAAGTGCACTTGAAAAATGAAAAAAACAGATGTACCTGCTGGACACACGGGCATGGATGACGTGCACACATAAATGATGCACAGGCATCAAGGAAGTTCAAATAATCATTACCAGTTTGTACGAAGTCTCCCTTGCCAACATGTCTTTCTTTGAAAAGTGAAGCTGAGCTTCCAAATCAGCAACTCTTCGTTGATATGCTGCGAGCTTCTCCTGAAATTGTTTCTCCGATTTTGAAATTTCATTCTGCAACCTGCAAGATTCAGCACACAGCATGTTAGGGAACAATTTACATCACAAGATACACTACAGTAACTGAACGAGCAAAAATAAACAACATTTACACAACAAACCACAAATATATCAATGGGAGGGAGACTGAGAATAATTTAAATGGGCTTTGCTGTGCCGACGTACCTTTTCAGAGAGTATGAAAGCCGATCACCACGAGTATATTCTTTCTCCAATGCACGCTTTTGCAGAGCGTGCTGTTTCTGCAGGGATTCATTTTGTCCTTGTGTGATTGTGCGTGACTCCATTTCAACCTTCAACCGTGAATCGCCTGCATTTAGTTGAACCTGACAATCACATACACTGTTAGGGTCACCCACATCCTCAAACCGGAGAAATACTGTGCATTTCTTTTACCCATTTATCGCTGAGCAACAGCAGTCACAGAAACTATTATTCTGATGCTAAAGTGTAAATTTTTGAGTAAATTTATTCTGAAACTAATACTAAAGGGTGAATAACCTCTTCTTGATCAGATGTCAGTTAGTTTTTTAATAACCACTGCCAGTCGACACCAATGTAAAAACAAACATGGAAGGAGTGCAGTCTCATGATAGTGTTGCGGGTTTGTAAAACCGGCGCTCCTCTAAGGTAATGGCACACAACATACAGTGATCCCAAGGCAGTTATTTCTTTCGTATGTGTTCATTTCGTTCTTTCCACATGTGTAGTGGGAAAATGGGAAAGATGCATTGCATAGGGAATTTAGTTCGATGTTCATTCCTCTATTCTTTCATATCTTTGAATCCTTCACTTTATTTTACCTCTTACACAAACCACGCAAGTAAGCACCTCATGGAGAACAGCAGCGGTGCCAGGAATACGAAGCAAAGTCAGATTTATTTGCATCTGCACGTCATTTCCCCTTCAAAATTGCATGCCAAAACTCAACTTCTGCCTCACCTCAGAATTTCCTGCTCACCATAACCACTCCACACATCCTCTAAAAATCCCCACAATCTCCGTCCACGCCATCACTGCAAACGCCACAGTTACAAACATCTCCTCCAACCTCTTCACTACAACGCCACATCTACAACCACCTCTCCCAAGCTCTCACCACAAATTCCACAACGTTTCTCACACCTTTCTATTACCACCACAACTATAAGTGAACCCGGTGAACACTCATCACAGTCTCGGAAGATGTCAAAGATGCCAAGGAAACAAGTCGCGTTGTTTTGGCATGTAGCTCAAAGTGCAAGCATGTGCTGGAGTTCATTCGTAGACGTATGCATAGTGCTGGGATCCCCCTAAATAACCAAGTTCAAATGGAGTGCAGCACACGTTCAGGGCCGGAGAGCGCTCGCCAAACTCGAGGCCAATGTTAATCTCGGAGCTCCGATGCATGGCGTGGCGTATGGTCGAATGAAGCCATTCAATAAATCCGAGGCCTGGCAGGATGTGGCTTCGGCACGAGGCGACTGCTGTGCACCAATATGGGAGCTCAGAAACACCTACAGCATTGTTTGATCCGATTTTTAGCTCCTCCCTTGCTCGGGAGCCCATAAAGGGGGCAATTCAGCGAACAATTGAGACAGACATCACCAGAATTCAGCAGACAGCAGACTGGGCAGGCTTCACTTCACCTCTCGAGGCGGTCATACTGTACAAGAGCTCTCCAGCGCCCGAGCGGATCTCGTCAAGAGTCAGCACGAGCCACAGGAGAGGGCGGAGCAGCCAAGCGAGGAGATCAGGTGGAACAAGCGTTTGCCAGCACGAGCAGGGACCACCTCGGGTCACTTACGTTCAGTGTTTGACTGCATCCAGCAGTCAACATTTACATGTGCAGACTCTTACACAATTCCGTTCAGCTCTTTCTCTTATGCATCTTCTCTCGCATCTATCTCTCATCCAGTGTGGATGCACAAGGGCAATCGGTAAGGGCAAGTCCCAAACAACTGTTCTTTTCAGAGCGACGTCACCGATTCGCATCTCTCATACGTTCCTCTCACACCACGCTGCACTAAACTCACACCTCTCCCTCCGACACCACAAGCACCTTCAGTTTTCCTCCCTCATCTCCATTCCTTAGCGTTTGGGTTGCAACGGTCTGCCAACCATGCCAAGTACCAAGAGGTTGCTCTTCCTCAACTGCCTCTTATCTATCTGGGCTATCTCTAATTTTCCTCAGTTGTGTGTGTCGCATGGCGCCTGTTAAGTATCATGTACCCAGCTCGTTTTGGTCTGAGGGCGTGATTCCCCAATAAGGCGATCACGTGTTCCGAGTTAAATGGTAGTCAGATAGAGGACACTAGGTCACGTGTTCAAATTATTGACGTTCGCGGTCGATTGATGATCCGCTCTGGCACTAACTTATTTGCGTGTGATGGCCAGTGATTCCCGGGAGAAACCAGGGATATCTCCACCCTTGTTGTACAATCGCGAACCTGGGTCCACGACAATAGGTTGTCACCATGGCATTCAGAGGTGAATTATTGAAGGGCATTAATTGCACTGTGAGAAGCCATGAGAAAAAGACAGTCATACATAAACTCACCTGAAGTTTGCTGATAAGCTCAATGCGATGTCGACTCAGTTCCAGTTTAACAGCCTGACTCTGTATGAGTTTGGATTGCTTCGATATCTTTATATCTGCTTCGTTGATTAGACGATGCAGATATTTAATTCTCATGTCTTGTTCCTGCCACAACATTATCAAACCATCGCTTTGTGATACACAACATAAATACGTGACGTTGCATAAACAGTCAGTGTCTGCACTGGGATGTGTGCATATTATCTTTGCATACTTTCAAAACATATGTATGTGGGCAACACATTATTTTGAATGTACCTACATGGATAAGTGTGCATGGACAACTATGATGTCTCTGCACACAAATACAAGCGTACATGAAAAATGCAAACACAGATGTACCTGATGCACGCACACATATGGATGATGTGCACACATTAATACTGCACATGCATGGTTGAAATGCAAATATAATCATTACCAGTTTGAACGAAGTCTCCTTTGCCAACAAGTCTTCCCTCTCCTGAAGCAGTTTGTCTGACTTTGCCTTTTGATGCTGCAAACTGCAATATCCAGCACACGACATGTTAAGGAACAATACACATCACAAGATGCACTACAGTAACTAAACAAGTGAAAATAAATACCATTTGCACTACAAACCACAAAGAAACTAATTGAGGGAAGACTACGAAGAGTTAAAATGAGCCATGTTATGCCTACGTACCTTTCCAGAGATTGGACAAGCCGATTGCCACGTGTCTTCTCTTCCTCGAGGGCACTCTTTGCCAGGGCAAGTTCATCCACGAGTAACAGACGTTTCCTCTCTGTGATTATGTGTGAAGATCTTTCTTCGTTCAACACCGAATCAAGATTTTTTAGGTCAATCTGCCATTGGAACACACCGTTAGGGTCACCCCCATTGCAAAACCGGTAAGGTACATTTGTTTTTCACAAGTCTTTCACAAATTGGCTGGTTGGGCCCGTCGATGGACTGAAAGCAAATTGTTCAGGAATTTGCAAGTTGTTCAGTGACAGAATTCATACACACGTGACATGAAGGACTGAGGTATTAGAAGAGATCAGTGTGGTATGAATTCAAATCCAAGAAGATTAAGAAATATAGGACAAGCCAACACATCGTATGGGATTTGACTGAAGAATCGAGCCACCTGATTGAATGGGAATCTAAAAGAGTGTCCCATGATTAAATGTCCAATACCAAGGAGAAGCATCCTCATTTAGATGACGGTTAAGTGGATTTGCATGATGTCCCTTTCTCAATGTGCAAGCTTGTAGACAATCATGCAAATCACATCAGATGGTTAAAAACTCCTTCGCTCTTTACCCCAAAATCTCGTTTGAAGGATTATTTAGAAACGTGCTTGAAAGCAAATCATAGTGATTGTTCTGTGGAATCCAAGTCAAACAAAGAAAAGTTGACTTTCCTTAAACCTCTCCAGAATTTTCCGATTGAGGTTTACAGAAGACTGAAACTTATTGGTCTTCTCAGTTACGAACTTGGCCTGGATTGATTTATTTTCTGCCATCTTTTCAAGTTCAAGGTGGAGATCATCAATGATCCTCTTTTGTTGCTGCCAAGACATTAATCAAAGCATCATTTATCTGCAGCTTCAGGTTAAAGGTATTTGCTGCACGTTGCATCGAATAAACAATTCATGTGTGCACGGAGACGTAGATGATGTGTACAATCGGAATTTGTGCAAATGAGATCTACATACTTAAACAACATATGTACATGAACTAAATATGTATTTATATGTAGGTCCAGGAATGAGTATAAATGGATAATCATAATTTACCGACATCCAGAGACAAGTGCACTTCAATAATGCGCATACATGAATGATTTGCAAAAAATATACGAAAATAGATGTACCTGAATAACGCACACTTATGGATGAGAAGTACACATAAATAATGCGCCTGCATTGATGAGGTACAAACATAGATGTACATATTCATGGATTGACATGGATACATGCACAAAGCATAAATGATGTGCATCAATGGATGACAGACAGACATCGATGCTGAGCATTCAGGGATAATGTGCAAATATGGATCTTGTGAAAACTTACATGATGCGCTTAATAAATAATGCACCTTTATGGATGATGTGCAACCATGGCTGATGTCAAACACAGATGTTGTGTAAACATGATGTGCAATCTGGCTGTTCCCCGACTCAGAGCATTCCCCATTCCTGCTCATGACTTTTTCCAACCTCATTCTCCTTCCCGAAGCGCACGCCTTCCTTTCCAGGTTATTACATTTTCTCTGCACTTCATCCACCCTGCTTTCCGCTTATTGTCCCATTGCTTTAATGCCCGTTTTGCTTCCGCTTCTTTCAGGATTCATCTTGCTGTGTTTTAGATTGCATTCACCCCCCTGTGTGCACACCTCCCTCCAACCCCCTACCCCTCGCTTTCATTATTTCCCTCACCAATTCTTCTTTCAACTGTCCCTCCACCAGAAGGTTGGTGTGCTCCCAGATTTCCACTGCGTTCTTTCGCTTCAACTCAGTAGTTCGATTCATGGTTGAGGTGGCTGGATTCAGGTCTGACTGTCCTGAGTGTTAGCCACTGGCATCCAATAAAATAACATGAGATGGGTTGACTCAGCCTGCCATCCTATTGAGGTCAGCAAAACGAGTACCAGCTAACTGTGAAGAAATAGACATTCAAGTGTCCTGCACCGGAGTGGCTGCCTGTCCAAAATTGTGACCCCTTCACAAGGAGACTGCTTCGGCAGCACCAACGCTCTGCCCAGAGTATGGTCCCAATGGATGGCTGGATGGACCAGGAAAAACTGCCATAGCAGCCCTATTCGTCTAAAGGCATAAAATGTGCTTCTTCTTTCTCTTCTGTTCTGCATGTTATGGCTCTTTCACTAGCCTCAACTTTGGATACAAAAATGTACAAACATGAATGATGTGCACATCTAGATGGTATGCAAACAAATGGACATATAGATTATAGACAATGTGGAAGCATGAACTCAGCCTTCCTGGCTGATTTCCACAAGAAATAATGAGCATACATGAAAGAAATACAACCATGTGACATGGATAGATGCATTCATGTTCATAAATATGTGAATAGATTCATATATATATATATATATATATATATATATATATATATATATATATATATATATATATATATATATATATATATATATATATATACATATAGGGTGTCCCAAAAAAATGTACTCACTCTTTGAATGATAATAAATGCGTTATTTATTGAATTAGAAACAAGATTAGTGGTTAAATGTATAAATGGATAAATGCATGTTTACAAATGTTTAAACTGACGACCATCACGTTCCAAACACAGCCGATAACGCGGACCAATGGATTCAACAGCATTACAAATCATTTCATTTTGAACTGCAAGGCATTGTCTTTCAATTTCCTCTTTCAGCTCATCGACTGTTGCTGGTTTTGAGCCGTAAACCTTATCTTTGAAATATCCCCATAAAAAGAAGTCCATTGGAGTGAGGTCTGGGGAACACGCAGGGCATTCAACACTACCTCTTCGCCCAATCCATCTGTTCGGAAAAGTTGCTTCGAGATAGGCCCTTACATCACGGTTGTTGCGGGGAGGTGCTCCATCTAGCTGAAAGTAAATCTCTTCGTCAACAAATATCTCTTCGACAGATGGACCGACGGATTCCTGCAGCAAGTTTAAGTAAACATCCCCAGTGACAGTTTGGTCAAAAACGAATGGCCCAGGATGCCCAATGCTGATCTCCCACACCACACAGTAACCCCTGGTAAGTTTAAATGGTGTTCCATTGTAACATGCGGATTTTCAGGAGCCCAGTACACGCAATTGTGTCAGTTAATTGAGCCATTTATCTTGAAATTGGCCTCATCGCTCCAAACAATTTTGGATGGAAATACTACATCTTCTTTGCATTTGCCAAGGTGCCACTCACAAAATTCAGCTCTCCGGTCAGGATCGTCTTCATTTGGAGCGTGGATTAATTTTGGAATGTAACTTTTCCAATTAATTCACTTCAAAATGCGATGGGCGCTTGATTTTGGGATTCCTGTCTCATGAGCCATTTGTCGTACAGATTTCCGTGGGGATCGGTGGAGGGTTTCCAGCAATTGATTTTCCTTTCCGGGGGTGGTTGATGACCGTGGTCTTCCTGAACGCTCCTTATGGACGTCATGCACAGTTCGATCTGTTTCAAACTTATCTCGGATGCGAGCAATGGTACGTCACATTGGTGGATCTTTGTGAAAATGACTTATAAATTGTCTTTGCACTTCCATGATGTTTTCGTGCTTCTAGTAGCACTTTATGATAAATTTTCTTTCGTCAAAACCGAGTCGTACTTCTGCCACTATTAGGGTCAATTTGATCTGAAAAGAAATGAAAAATTCAATGAGTTATGAGGAGCCAGAATGTGAGTACATTTTTTTGGGACACCCTGTATATATATATATATATATATATATATATATATATATATATATATATATATATATATATATATATATATATATCAATATATATATATATATATATATATATATATATATATATATATATTTAAACATATAAAGATATATACATTTATTTATATATATATATATATATATATATATATATATATATATATATATATATATATATCTCCATACATACGTACATACATATATATATACATATATATATACACAAACATATATATGTATAAACAAATATGTTTCAACATACATATATATATATATATATATATATATATATATATATATATATATATATATATATATATATATATATATATATATATATATATATATATATATATATATATATATATATATATATATATATATATATATATATACATATATAAATACAGACATATTAGGGTGGTCCAAAAAAGTCAAAAAAATAGAATGTTGCTCCACAAGCTAAAATTCTAATATGATCCAATAATGCGCATAATTTTTTTTAGCTTGATCGGAGGTGATTTAGAGGTCGCTCCATATGACAACTTTTAGTTTCATGAGTTGGTTAAATTTGAGTATGGTCAGGCAAGTACCTGTACTTCTGGATGTCCGAGGTGGAAATGGAGTGCATTTTCGAACTCTATGGGGCCGATTTACTCTAAGAAATGACTGCACCGACATTGAATTCACTGCCATTTTGAAAATATGACCTAAAACAAGATTTATCATTACAGAAGTTGAGTAACTAATCCTACTTATTTCGATATTTTATAATCTATAGTAAATTTGTTGTCCGTCTAAACATTTCTTCAAGTAAATCGACCCCACTGAGTTCGAAAATGCAGTCCATTTTCACCTCGGGAGTTCAGAAGTGTACGGATTCGCATCTTACCATACCCTAATTTAATATAATAATAACGAAATAAATAACTAACATATTTTTCGTGAATCATTGAATCTAAAACACTGGATGTTGGGCCAGCTAGAAATAAGTTCAGGCGGGAGTCGAGACAGCAATAGATGCGGAGATGATAGTGGTATTTGGTAAATGAGACGAAATATTCTAATAGTTTGTAATTCCATTGATTGAAAAATTAGGGTATGGTGAGATGCGAATCCGTACACTTCTGAACTTCCTAGATGAAAATGGACTGCATTTCGAACTCATTCGAATGTTTACAAAGTGGGGTTGATTTACTCAAAGAAATGTTAAGACGGACAACAAATTAATTAAAGATTAGAAAATATCAAAATGAGTAGGATTAGTTACTCAACTCCAAGAATGTTAAATCTTGTTTTAGGTCATATTTTCGAAATGGCAGTGAATTCAATGTCGGTGTAGTCATTTCTTAGAGTAAATCGACCCCATAGAGTTCGAAAATGCACTCCATTTCCACCTCGGACATCCAGAAGTACCCGTAATCATACCTGACCATACCCTAATTTAAGCAACTCATGAAACAAAAAGTCGTCAAATGGAGCGACCTCTAAATCACCTCCGATCAACTTAAATTTATTTATGCGCATTATTGAATCATAGTGGAATAATTTTTAAGGCTTGTGGAGACATCAGAATTTTTTTTTTGCTGTTTTTGGACCACCCTAATATATATTATACATATATATATATATATATATATATATATATATATATATATATATATATGTATATTAAAATAAATATGGATACGTGCATTTCCACAAACAATGTGCTTTACTGGATGACAAACAGATATTGATGAAAACATGGATGACTTGAAATACGTGATCACCTCAACAATGTGTAAACATCGAGAATACACATTGAGGGATGATATATGTACATGAATGTGCATCCATGGATGATGTGCAAATATGAATGATGTGCAAACATGAATGAAATACATGCACAGATAACATATTTTAAGTGAAGGCTTTTCCCAACCAGATTCTGTGATTCATCAAGAAGTTTCGTTTGCCGCATCACCTCCATTTCCAGCTCTTTCAAATGCAGTGCACATTCCAGATTGTGTATTTTATGCTTCAAGTCCAAGGACTCCCCTGCATATCACCAGACAAAACAGAAACATTGTGATGATGTTCAAACCTAGAGTTTTTTTCTTGATGACAAGATGAATAAATGAACCACAATGTAAACAAAACAGTCTCCTGCAAAAGTATTCTCCCCCCTTCTAAGTTTTCACATTTTGATGCCACCTGTGCTTATTAGTCCCCTCACAGTTTCACCAGAGGGGACAATAGGTTTGCTGTGTCCATACACCCATCTGTCCCACCTGGTGTTTTCCAGACTTTTTTTCCCCATATCCTTTAACATATTCAACTGAAACCTGATAAAGGGCTATATTATGATAAGGTACAGAACAAGTTTGAGTTTCAGGGTGTTTGGTCAGTTTTTCCCATATTTATGCCCTTTGTAAACTTATAAAATATCACATATTATACATGGGTCCACTGACCCAACATGTTCAAGTCAGGACTTTGACTGGGACACTCAAGAACTTTTATTTTCTTCTCATCCATCCACTCCAGTGTGGTTTTAGCTTTGTGCTTCAGATCATTGTTCTGCTGAAATGCGAATCTCCTCCTCAATTTGAGATTCATGGCTGACTCAAGCAGGTTTACATCAAGGATGCTCCTGTAATTTACATCATCCATTGTCCTTTCTATCCTGACAAGCTTGCCAGTCCCTGCTGATGAAAAGCAGCCCCACAACACGATTCTGCCACCACCATGCTTGACAGTGGAATGGTGATACGTCTTTTTCAGGAATGGCATTTTTCTTGTCACCTGTCCATCCATGGAGGCAAACTTTGTAAAGGGAACAGGAGATTGTTAATTGATGAACATCTTGGACATGAAGCCTTGTAGATCTTGGAAAGTCATTGCTGGATTTACAGTGGCATCCCGAACCATTTTCCTGTTTGTCAGGCTGTTAATTTTGTATGAGCGATCTGACCTGGGTAGAGTCTTGGTGGTACGATATGTCTTCCACCGTACTCAAAGAGATGAGTGACTTTGAAATCTTCTTATAACCCTCTCTTGAACGGTGCTTCTTCACCACCTCATGTCTGACTTCTTTGAAAGGCTTCTTGTTGGTGGACATGTTGGGTGTGTGATAAGGAAGAATTGAATCAATTTTGGTGAAGATCCGAATGCGGATCTGATTATTTTTAAGGACATTCTTCACCATTGAGAGAAAGGGCAAAATTAATATATCGCATGTTATCTCAAAAAGTTGTGGACGGATTCGGATGAAACTTGGTGGACAGGTTGGGTGTGTGACAAGGGCAAACTGATTAGATTTTGGTGAAGATCCGGATATGACAACGAGAATTTTTTCAGTGATTCGTCACCATTGACAGATCGGGCCAAAAACTATAGATAGCACAATATTTGAAAAATGTACTGGGCCGGATATGTTCTTGTGGATCAGGCATTGAGTGGCGGAGGTATGCGCTCTGACGAGTGCCCTTCTATTTCTTTAAATGAAATAGGCAAAGCCGAGAAACGATTGAAACACGGCGGGTTAGAATGGTTCTCTCTGCTTCATTTTATTCCATAAGCTGTGCGCATGTTTTGCTTCATGGATGTACCTCGGGTTATTTTTGATATGAAATAGGCAAAGCCAAGAAAAGAAGGAAACATGTTGGGTGTGCATGATTCTTCTTCTTCATTTTATTCTTGTATCGGCTTGAGCGTGCGTTAAAGCAAACTAATTTTTATCTCTGGTTTGTTATTCCAGTTGTCTGTATTGGTTTATAGTCTACAAAAGATATCAGTAAATGAAAAATGCTTTTCCTTTTATTTTGCCGAATAGACACAAACACGGTGGGTTACAGGGTTTCTTCTTCATTTTGTTTCCAGTATCAGCTCGGGTGTGCGATAAACGCAAATAAATTTATATCTCCTGAACATTCATTGGGACCGGAAGAGGACATGTATTGCAAAGCAATTCTCTCTCTTGGTTAATGATGCTTTCAAATCAAACTTACTATAAAGAGTCTTCACAAACTACTCCAAAGTGATAAAACCAAAAAGTACATATAAAATGTGAATAAGTTCCATCATCAGGGAAAAACAGATGATTCTTAGTTGAATAAGTATTCACACCCTTTGATTAATGAACCCAAAATTACTTCACGAGAAAATTATTTGTTTGAAATATTACAAAATAAGTGTAAGAGGTTTAACCTGAACGTAATCAGTGGTTTTACTTAAAAATTAAACTCCCACACATATTTCATGAGTTTTGCGGTGAAAGGGTTATATTTCATAGTTATTTCAATTTTTTATTTCAAAGTCACTCTTTATCCCTTTGAGTACGGTGAAATCTATCATGAAGGAGTGGAAGACGGACATTCCACCTAGACTCCACCCAGATCAGATTGCCAATCCAAAATCAACAGCCGGGCAAGCAGGAAACTGGTTTGTGATGTCACTGTAAATCCAGCAATGACATTGCAAGATCTTGAAGCCTCTATGTTCGAGATGGGGGTCAATGCTCATCAATTAACAACATGCTGTTCTCTTTACAAAGTTAGCCTCGATGGATAGGTAACAAGAAAAAAGGCATTACTGAAAAAGACGCATCAAAAAGCTCGTATGGAGTTTGTGAAAAAGCATCTTAAGGATACTGCAGGCATGTGGAGAAATGTTTTGTGGTCATCTGAGATAAATAAGAAAACATTTTGGTCTAAACTCAGTGTTATGTCTGGCGCAAACCTAACAATGAACATCACCCATTCAACACCATCCTACTGTCAAGCATGGTGGTGGCAGAATCATGTTATGGGGCTGCTTTTCATCAGCAGGGACTGGCAAGCTTGTCAGGAAAGAAGGGACAATGGATGGTGCAAAGTACAGGAGAAAGGTTGATGTAAACCTGCTTGAGTCAGCCATGAATCTCAAACTGAGTGGGAGATTCGCATTTCAGCAGAACAATGATCTGAAGCACGAAGCTCAAACCACACTGGAGTGTCTGAATAAGAATTAAATAAATGTTATTGAATGTCCCAGTCAAAGTCCTGACTTGAACCCAATTGAACATTTATGGCGAGACTGGAAGATTGCAGTCCATCGATGATGCCCATCAAACTTGGCAGAACTAGAGAAATTTTCATGTGAAGAATGGGCAAATATTTTACCATCTCACAGGGGAAGGCTGGTAGAGACCAACCCAAGAAGCCTCATGTCAGTCATTGCTGCAAAAGGTGTTTCCACGCTCGACCAAGTACTGACAGAAGGGTTGAATATTTTTACAACCAGTGAATTTGATTTGTACATGTGTTTTACAGGTATTCCTGGCATGTTATCTTCTTCAATGACAAGTGTTTAGTTTATTCTCTTCAGTTGTGAATAAAAAAGTTCATTTGGAAACATTGTTTCTCCATCATCTATCTATAATTCCAGTAATGTGTATGTGTGTGTGTGTGTGTGTGTGTGTGTGTGTGTGTGTGCATGCGTGCGTGCGTGTGTGTGTGTGTGTGTGTGTCTGTCTGTCTGTCTGTATGCGACCGCCGTTTCTCGACGACCGCCGGTCTAATCTGATTGAAACTTGCCAGGAATATTGCCGGGGCCACGCGGATGTGCCTTTTCAAGGTTTGATATTAATCAGAGGAGCGGTTCCCAAGTTACGGCCATTTATCTGTCAACCAATGACAGGACACGGTGGTATGACGTCACAATTAATGTTTATTTATTTATTTTTTGCACGATTGACGTCACAATCGACGCTGGGGACCTGAGTATGGCCTTTTCAAGGTTTGATATTAATCGGCCAAGCGGTTCCCAAGTTATGGCCATTTATCTGTCAACCAATGACAAGACACAGTGCTATGATATCACAAATGACGTCACAATTAATGTTTATTTCTTTATTTATTTATTTTTTGCACGATTGACGTCACAATTCTTCTTCTTCGTTTGGTATGACGTCACAATTGATGCTCGGGACAATTGACGCTGGGAAAAATGTGCCTTCTCAAGGTTTGATATCGTTCTTCATCCGTTTCAGCTGTTTCCCAAGGTTTGAATTAATTGTTCAAATTTTTAATTAATCCCAAGGTTTGAGGGGGCGAGAGAGAAGGGACGAGAGAGAGGGTGTCACAATTCGAGAGAGGAGGGGGCGAGAGAGGGGGCGGGAGAGGGGGTGTGAGAAAGGGGGTGAGAGAGAGAGGAGTGAGAGAGAGGGGAGAGAGAGGGGTGAGAGAGGAGGGAGGAGAGAGGAGGGAGAGAGAGGGGAGAGAGAGGGGTGAGAGAGGAGGGAGGAGAGAGGAGGGGCTAGACTAGGGGGGAGAGAGGGGATGAGAGAGGGGGGGGAGAAGGGGGGAGAGAGGGGGGGCGGCACAATTCTTCTTCTTCTTCGTTTGATATGATGTCACAATTGACGCTGGGGACCCGAGTATGTTTCCCAGGTGTTTTCCAAGTTATGGCCATTTATGATACAGTTGGTCCGATCTAATTGAAATAATGCCTGAATCCAGTCGTCGTTTACGAGAGTGAAGGAACGAAGCTGCACCTACTGGCACGCACCTACGGGCCCGCACTCGTCCATCTATAATTCCAGCAATCTGTGTGTGTGTGTGTCTGTCTGTCTGTATGCGACCGCCGTTTCTCGATGACTGCCTGTACGATCTGATTGAAACTTGCCAGGAATATTACCCGGGCCGCGTGGATGTGCCTTTTCAAGGTTTGATATTATTCATACAAGCGGTTCCCAAGTTACGGCCATTTATCTGTCAACCAATGACAGGACACGGTGCAATGAGATCACGAATGATGTCACAATTAATGCTTATTTATTTATTTATTTTTGCACGATTGACGTCACAATTTTTCTTCTTCGTCGTTTGGTATGACATCACAATCGACGCTGGGGACCTTAGTATGTGCCTTTTCAAGGTTTGATATTAATCGGACAAGCGGTTCCAAAGTTACGGCCATTTATTTGTCAACCAATGACAAGACACGGTGCTATGACATCACGAATGACGTCACAATAAATGCTATCGTTTGAGGTTTGAGGTTTAAATAAGGTTTGATATCGTTCTTCATCCGTTTCAGCTGTTTCCCAAGGTTTGAAGCTGTTTTTTCCCAAGGTTTGAATTAATTGTTCAAATTATTCATTAATCCCAAGGTTTGGGGGGGGCGAGAGAGAAGGGCCGAGAGAGAGGGGGCGTCACAATTCGAGAGAGGAGGGGGCGAGAGAGGGGGCAGGAGATAGGGGCGAGAGAGGAGGGAGGAGAGAGGAGGGGCGAGACTAGGGGGGAGAGAGGGGATGAGAGGGGGGGAGAGAGGGGGGGCGAGAGAGAGGAGTGAGAGAGAGGGGCGAGAGAGAGTGGCGAGAGAGAGGGGCGAGAGAGGAGGGAGGAGAGAGGAGGGGCGAGAGGAAATAATGCCCCAATCCAGTCGTCATTTACGAGAGTGAAGGAACAAAGCTGCACCTACGGGCCCGCACCTATGGGCCCACACCTACGGGCCCGCACTAGTTCATCCAAATGTGGCATTATTGGTCGGGGTGAATACTTTTGCAGGCCACTGTATATTTTGTTGTTTGTTTAAATCTATGGATGAAGCAGATGAGTTGAACACAGTGAACCCCAAATTACTGTGTGAATTACAAGATTTGAAAACTCTGCTCTCACTTGTTTGTACCCAAACCCAACAGGGGCGACTTGCTTGTTCACACACCGAAAGCTTGCATTCTTTACAGATTCTTGACCTCATTCTTTTCAGGGTCAGTGTTTGAGATATTAACCATGAATGCTTTTCTTCTCTGCACAAACTGGAACACTGCTAAACTTGTCCAACAGATTTGTCTCCATGACGGAACGCTGAGCATGCTTTGCTTTTCATTCAGAAATAACTGCCCCGGAAGAAGCACATCATTTATCTTGAACAAAACTCCCAGCTTCAGCCAGTTTAGGTTGCCTTCAGTGTTTTATGTTAAATAAAATAATTAATGTGCACTGCAGAGATTTCTGAATGCCCCATGTGATGGTTTTGGGTAATCCTAAAGTTGCAGAATATAGCAAATATTAACAAGAGCTTGTCACAAAGTTTGACTTTGTTGCTGGGTTTGCAAAGTTCAGTTTGTTAATTTGTAAGAAAATTGCAGCGGTTTAATGTAATTATTTCGACTTTTACTGTTTTGTTTCTCCTGATCCTCAAAAACCGCTTGCTCTCCATGAAGAGGGACATACCATTCTTGTGTGCAGATATATAATCGATATTCCCTATCGACAGAATCATGGGATATGGAACTTAATTTTAAAGAGACATGGATGTTAATGCTGATTAAACCTGAAGGGCATTCGGTGGAGAGCATACCTCCGCCACGCAATGCCTGATCCACAAGAACATGTCGGGCCCAATATATTTTTGAAATGTGCTATTTATTGTTTTTGACCGTATCTCTCAATGGTGAAGAATCACTTTAAAAATTAAATAATCCTCGTGTCCAGATCCAGAATCGGATCCTCAGCAAAACTGAAGCGTTTGGTCCTTGCCACACACCCCACTTGTCTCCCAAGTTTCGTCCAAATCGTCCACAACATTTTTGAGATGTCCTGTTATACTGTATCTTGTTTTTAGCCCTTTCTCTCAATGGTGAAGAATCACTTTGATAATTCAATCATTCTAGTAGCCAGATCCGGATCCGGATCTTCACCAAAATCTAATCAGTTCATCCTTGTCACACAACCAACCTGTCCACAAAATTTCATGAATCCGTCCATAACTTTTTGAAATATCCTGCACACAGACAGACAGACAGACAGACAAACAAACAGAAAGCGGTGAAAACATAACCACCTTCACCTTCAGTGGTGGAGGTAATTACCAGTAAAACAGGGATTGTACAAAGAAGAAAAGTAAACAATTTTAATGTGGTGTGGATACAGCATTGGCATAATAAGCCAAATGCCTTCATTCTATTTGTACATTTCTTTCTATATGATAAATCAGGATGTAGGTCAAGACAGAGAAGGAACAAAATTAAAGTTTTGAGACTGTTTTCTCCAACCAATTCTAGCAGCACATCCATTCAAGGGTCACCTCACCTTGCATCTTGTCCTTCTGCTTCAGGTTTTCCCCACAATACTTTTCATTCTGAGTTTGCTCCACCTTGAATTTCAACTTGAACTCAAGGTTTTTTCGCAATCTTTCACTCTCTGCCAGTTTTTTATTCAAATCGAACAATTTCATGTTCCAATATGCAACCTGCAGCAGCACGTATCAGATATGTCAAAAACATGGAAACAAAATTCTGTTAATTGCCATAAAAACGAAACAGGTGTCTCTGCTTCATGCACAGGCAATCAAGAGGAATCACTACAAACTCACTTCACAGTTCCACTGTTCTAGAAGTGGAAATTAAAAATTCAACTTTCTAGTTGAAAATATTTCAAAGGAAGAGCAATAAATGACATCAATCAATGAGAGTGAAGTCAATGGCATGCCATCAAAAATCCTCACGCCTCCCACCAAAAGCAGTTGAAAGATTGCAAAAAATTCCACCAGGAATTACCAAATATCAAATTTTGAGTTAAATTTTTTCCGTTTTGACCCCTGTGACCCCCAAGATCCCATCCCCTGGGGTATGGATCCAAAAACATCGTGACATATTTCAAGTGTCCCCCAATGTTGATTGCAGATACAAAGTTTCATTTTAAAATTATTAAAATGTATCCACAATTGCATTTTTTGGTATTTCATTTTTGACCCCACCCGAAGGAGCGGGGCCAAAATGACCCTGCTCTTGCACCTTCATACCATGTGGTGATCATAACTCATAATAACTCTCAAGTTTGGTGAATTTCTGCACAAGCGTTTGGGAGGAGATAGCGTAACCGTCGGATGGATGGACAGACAGAGAGACTGACGATTGTAAATCCTCATTTTTTTCAAACAAAAAGAGTGGGGATAATAAATATGCCTCCCAGTGTGTCCAGAGATTGTCACACAGCCATCGGGATCCAATACGAACCAGGATCGTTATTTACTAAACAAGGATTGATCTTATTTTCGATGAGAGCGACAAGGAATACTTTTTCACTCCAAAGGAAATTATTCCCACAAACATGGTTTGCTCCAGTTGATTTTGGATGAGGGTGAGTGAACGGTTAGTTACTTCATCGGAATGATTTTCCATTTCTCAATACGTGACACATCATAACAATCCAGCATATTTGTATTTTGTCCTGCAATCTCACCTGTTGTTTGTCGTACAGCGAATCGTTCAGTTTGTGACGAAGTTTCGTTATACATTCGAACTCACCAAACTCCTCATCCCCTTGAGGTTTTATAAACCACGAACCTGCAAAAATCAACAATCAATAAATACAGAATAATTTATTACATTCAGTCTGAATTGGTGGATTAACAGGGATTTCCTCACATTTAACAGACAATGATAAATAAGTACATGCTTGTTTAAAAAGGTGAACTAAACTTAAACTGGACATCTTTGTTTCATCAAACTTTCATTTCCTGGAAAACTTAGTCCAATAATCGGTGATTGTGAGATTTGCTTCCTGAATATCCACAACTTTGTTTGGGGAAATGTTTCCTTCTGAAATATGATTTCTGAAACATGTGAACTTCCACTGAAACTTTTGTTTTACTCGGCTCATCTCAATTTGACAGTCTCACGAAACATTTACAGACAAAATAATCTTTTACCAAATATTAAAAACCTGTCTGGTCCACGTGTTTGTCGACCAGTCAGACAAGAAGTTCTATATCACTGTCCACATGTTGGAATGTTTCTGAGAGTGATGTTAAAAGTGTTTTCTGAACCAAAACACTCAGTGGGTTCCACAAAGGGCTCAGGTTTGCCCAAAACACGTTAGGAAAAAGAATAACCAGGTGGAAATGTCATTGAAGAAATTGATACATTTTCCTCCCCTTTATTTGTCTGTTTATATCAGAAGAGTCTGGCTGACAGGATAGCCTGAAGAGGTACACATACTTGCCTCAAAGCTGTCTAGCTTGGGTTTGAATCCCGATCCAGCTATAACCTGTCATTCTTGTGTTTCACAGGCGGAGAGATTCACCAATGTGTGTGCTTTCCCTAAATGGACATCCCGTCTGTCAGCATTCATTGGTGGAAGTTAAACATCCCATGGTGTCCTTCGTGACGAGTCGGTGAGCTCTCGCTGGTACCCTGAACAAATTACAAATTCCTACCCGCAACCAACAGAGGGCACTACATCAGTGGCACAGCCGTGTCCCCTGCCAATGATGCTACCCCACAGCCTTGTGATGCACACAAATGAAGATCAGAAGAGCAAGATAACATGGAACTTTGATCAACACAAAATATCTGGAATATGGCAACTGAGAAAGTGACAAACTTGAGAGAAGAGTTCCACATCGGAATCGGAACTGAAATCAACGGAAATTCCAAAAATATTGTCAAAAGTTTAAAATCAGACGACTCGTCACAGTGGATCACTCCTCCACTCAGGCACGATGACTCCCTCACAGAAAGCCAGATGAATAAACTGAAACACTAAATTGATATATTGCTTCAGTGTTCCGAATGGAGGGAACTCAATTCATTCCAGAACCAGTTCCAGTTGATGTCTCTGATAGACAAGAAAGTGTTGAAGTGATCAAACATCTCAAATCACTGAAACCAGACAAGTCTCCAGTCAGGTCCAGATGGAATTCATCGCAGGTACCGCCATAATGACCTCAGAGCAAGGGTGTGAACCTCACCTCGAGACACACAAACATCTCCTTGATCTCTTCATCTCCATTTTGCCATTTCGTTTTTATCAACAGGGAATCGCTTGTTTCAGGAAAACGATCATCCTTGTTAAACTTTGATAGGAGACTCAAAAGCACGACCTGTAATCTCTCCATTTGGACGAGGAAATAGAATTCTCCCGCTCATTCGATGATGAAGTGAAACACAAAAGGAATTTCAAACACCATAATTATCATAATTAACTTCATTCACTTATTACCTACTCATAATAAAATACATTCTGCAGCAAATGCTTCAAAGGTTCCACAACCATCGCCGGTGTTTCTCACATGCTTCCTCTGTTCGATGGACCTGAACACGGTCATGCTAAAGATCCCAAATGAAGAAAAAACAAAAAACCCAATTACCATGGCAACCGTGTAATCAATACCTAACACCCTTTGGAATGATGACAATGGAATGGAATGACAAGCCTGGCCAGTCGATTACCAAATGTCGTGGGACAACATGTTTCCAATCCCGACCCCACCAGAGACGTGCCCATGTCACCATATCGTTTTATCACATTGAGACGAAGATCTCCACAAGTCGTTACAAACAAAAGAAACTTCGGGAAGCCCCTCTTGTTGGTGGGTAAAATGGCGGATTGGCCGCTCCGTGTTCCCCACGAGTCGCAACACACCCGCCATCGGATTAAAACAGAACGTTTTCTCCACAAACCAAATGGAGATTTCCCTCCTCACTCGATATCTGTATTTACATTCACTAGGCCATGGTACGGCAGACATTGTACAAATCACAGAGCGGACATACCCTCCGCATGGACGTGCTCCGTCGTCTCTCTGTTTGAGGGTTTGTTCACAGGTCCGAGTTTGACGGACGAACGCTGCAGATTCAACCGGATGTTGTTGAAATCCTCGGTTGACTCGTCCAACCATTCGAAGAATTGTCCTTTCAAACAATCCGAACGTCTCGTATTCTTCACCTCAGGCGACTCCATCTTGAACAATGCTTCCCCTTCAGATACAAACGCACAATGGCGGGAACATCTTCAAACCAACTACGTCATAGGACTTCCGTTGTCATGCCGATGATGCCAACAAACACGCTTGTTTAACATTTGAAGAATAAACTCGAGGGGGAGCATTCGGGAGAGTGCAAAACCTCCGCCGCCAATACTGCTGGGTCACTCAAGTGAACCTTACATCTTATTCATTAAATATGTCAGCAGTGCTGACAGTTATAGTTCTTTTCTCCAACATTTTTTTTTTGGGGGGGGGGGGGGGTTGGAAATCACTTAAAATATGTAGAAATGCAAAAACACAAATTCAAATATTTTTCAAATAAAATCGAATTTTTTTTTAAAAAAAAGTTGCAAAATTTTGCGTTTTTTTTTTTCTCTAACAATTTTTTTTTTGATTGGAAATCACTTAAAACACGTAGAAATGCAAAAACACAAATTCAAATATTTTTTCAAAATGGCCGCCATAGCGGCCATATTGGACTTTGGACCAAGTCCAAAATCTAATGGCATGACCCTTGGACCATACCTAACCCCCCCACCAAGTTTCGTCGAAATCCGTCGAGGAGTTTTTCCGTAATACTGTTCACAAACAAACAAACAAACAAACAGAAAGGGGTGAAAACAGTAACCTCCGTCCATCTTTGATGGCGGAGGTTAACAAGTTTTTACAAAGATGTTATTTTTTTAAACAATTTTTTTATACTAGGACATGCCCGTACGTGCGTGGCTGTGCGTGCAAAAAAAAAAATCTTTCAAACCGCGTGCCAGAACAAACAACCACACAGGCCGTTCCTTCGCTCTCGCGTGCCCGTACCTGCGTGGCCGTACGTGCAAAAAAAGGAAAAAAAAAAGAATTGTGACGTCATAGCACCGTGTCCTGTCATTGGTTTGGTAAATAAATGGCCATAACTTGGGAACCACTTGTCTGATTAATATCAAACCTTGAGAAGGCACATCCTCAGGGCCCCAGCAATAAACCTGGCAAGTTTCAATTAGATCGGACCAGTGGTTGTCGAGAAACAGCGGTCACAGTCACACAGACACAGACACAGACACAGACACAGACACAGACACAGACACAGACACAGACACACACAACACACAGACACAGACACAGACACAGACACAGACACACACACACACACGCAGACACACACAGACAGACACACACACACACAGACCCACACAGACACAACACACACACGCACACACACACACAGACACAACACACACACGCAGACGCACACACGCAGACACAGCCAGACACACACACACGCAGACGCACGCAGATACACACACACAGTCACACAGACACACACGCAGACACACACACAGACACAGCCAGACACACACACACACAGACACACACACACACACACACACACACACACACACACACACACACACGCACAGACACACACACACACACACACAGACACACGCAGACACACACAGACAGAAACACACACACAGACACACACACACACACACGCAGACACACACAGACAGACACACACACACACAGACACACACACAGACACAACACACACACGCACACACACACGCAGACACAACACACACACGCACACACACACACAGACACACACACACACGCAGACACACACAGACAGACACACACACACACACACAGACACACACACACACACACACACACACACGACAACATTCAGAACATGGATCATTTCAAGGAACGTATTTGAAGTGGAATTACTTCCATAACGCCAGGTGTGTTGACACGAGTTCACCATCAGTGGGAAAGACGCTCCCTGTGTATTTACAAACAGATGACAATCGTGTGGAGAACGTTTTGTAAATGAAGTTACATTTTGTTCAAAGTGTAAATTTCCCCGATTAGAGGAGACTTCTGGGACTCCCTGGTCCCTGGATGTGAATCCCGACCGGAACCAAAACAAAATGAATCCTTCCTCGTCCAACACTCAACCGACACACCGAGTTTCCTCACAACTCGTCGGGAACCGTTTCACACATTGTGCTCACAGACAAACACGGATGAAAAGATAACGTCCGCGGACCGACCGAGGAACAGCCGAGTCGGTTCGAGTGAGAAACTCACCATCGCCCGTGTTCCTCACACTCCGCGGAACAGCTCCAGTGGGGGTTCCACCGTCGCAGGCCCGAACGATTCGGCCCACGTCGTCCACCCGAGGAGAGCTCGAGTCGACCTTGAAGGAACCATGATCGCCAGAGGACGATGACAATGTGCGGCGCATCGACCTCAAGAATCCTTTAAACCGGAACGTCACGGTCCCCTTGTTGTTGAGCTTCTCCATCTTCTCCTCACGATCGTGTTTTGAGTGAAAAAATTTCGGCATTGTGAAGATTTTCCCTTCAGGGACACCGGGAGCCTCTCACGGTGCGTGTGGTCAGGTCCGGTGCTCGGGGGGGAAATGGGGAGAACGGTCTTTACCTTTATGACGTCATCAACAGCTCCATGGAAACAATCGCAACAACAAGGAACTTTTCATTTGAATTTTGACCAATCAGAGGCCGTGATTTACTGCACGTCATGAGATACAGATAACATCATCACACCCACACAGACGAGCTGAGACAGAAAAACTCGATGTGTTGTCCACGTTTTGATCATAATTATTGTCTGATAATAATTATTGTCTGAGGAGTGGCACGCTGTTTGAAAGTTTTTTTTTTAATTAGTTTTTTTTTTGCACGAACAGCCACACGCACGTACGGGCACCTACTAGTTAAACAAAATCACATTCCCAAGATTATAATCTTGGGAATGCGATCTTGTTTAACTGGCAGGTGCTTGTACGTGTGTGCCTGTACGTGCGTGGCTGAACGTGCAAAAATAAAAAAAATAAAAAAAAACTTTCAAACAGCGTACCAGAAACAACAACCACACAGGCCGTTCCTTCGCTCTTGCGTGCCTGTACGTGCGTGCCCATTTGTGTGTGGCTGTACGTGCGTGGCTGTACGTGTGTGCCTGTATGTGCGTGGCTGTACGTGCATGGCTGTACGTGCGTGCCTGTACGTGCGTGCCTGTACGTGTGTGCCTGTACGTGCGTGGCTGTACATGCAAAAAAAAATAAAATAAAAATAATAAAAAAAACTTTCAAACAGCGTGCCACAAACAACAACCACACAGGCCGTTCCTTCACTCTCACGTACCCGTACGTGCGTGCCCATATGTGTGTGGCTGTACGTGCGTGCTGTACGTGTGTGCCCGTACGTGCGTGCCCGTATGTGTGTGGCTGTACGTGCGTGGCTATACATGTGTGCCTGTACGTGTGTGGCTGTATGTGCGTGGCTGTACGTGCGTGCCCGTACGTGTGTGCCTGTACGTGCGTGGCTGTACATGCAAAAAAAAAATTATAATAAAAAAAACTTTCAAACAGCGTACCACAAACTACAACTACACAGGCCGTTCCTTCGCTCTCGCGTGCCCGTACGTGCGTGCCCATATGTGTGTGGCTGTACGTGCATGCTGTACGTGTGTGCCCGTACGTGCGTGCCCGTATGTGTGTGGCTGTACGTGCATGGCTATACGTGTGTGCCTGTACGTGTGTGGCTGTACGTGCGTGGCTGTACGTGCGTGCCCGTATGTGTGTGCCTGTACGTGCGTGGCTGTACATGCAAAAAAAATAAATTATAATAATAAAAAAAACTTTCAAACAGCGTACCACAAACAACAACTACACAGGCCGTTCCTTCGCTCTCGCGTGCCCGTACGTGCCTGGCTGTACATGCGTGGCTGTACGTGCATGGCCATACGTGCAAAATAAAAAAAAAAACTTTCAAACCTTGGGAAACAGCTGTTTCCCTTGTGGTGGGGGTGGATATGTAACATTTTTGGTGGAGTTGTGCACTTCTGGAAAGAAGCATGAAACTTTGCCCTGGGGGGGGGGGGGGGTTGGGTATGCTGATTTCAAAAATTGCGGGAACCACGATGTCACTCCAGCGGCTCTCACCAAAAATTAAGAAATTCAAAATGGCCGCCGCAAAACACATTTTTGCCCATAAAACTGCTCTAAGTAGCCCGATTGCCTTGATCTTGATGTCTATACCTATGTTTTTGAGGTCAAGGAATCCAATAAAACACATGAGAAGACTCATAACCTACATCTTCATGCTGAAAATTTTAAAATATTGCTGTTATAACACTAATTTTAATAGAAACGTATCATAGTGATTTGCACCTAACCTTAATTCCTTAAATAATTGTGTTCATGCCACGAGAGCAGAAACCTGGTAAGGCTTGAATTTAGCACATTCTTGATGTTATTCATGCACCATTGTCATATAAATGCATAGCAAATTGTGTAAATGTAATAAATGTAATAAAACACAAACTTTCATCATCCAATCTGATGTTGTTGTTTTACTCATTCATCATTTAATGCAGAACATTCAGATGACATTGGTGACTTTCAATGTCTCACATTATACATGCTTAATTGATTCAACTCATTTCAGTGATTTCACATTTCAGAGCTTCTTTCAGTGTTTAGATACAAAGCACAGATTATTGATAATGATATTTCTCGTCAGCAGGATTATAATCAAAAGTATCCGGACCTAAACGTGACGAGGTGAACTGGAAATGCATTTGTTCAAGTATATTCAGCAAGTTATCTTTACTATTTTTCAGAAACCAGTGACTTCCATGTGGTGATGATTATCTAGCTGATTGCCATGTCCAAAAGACTTAAACTTGCTCCTCTAGCATGCGCTGCACCGGTTCAACCACAAACTGGGATATTTGTGCTCTGTGTCAAGAACATGGTGGAAATCTCATAAACCCATCCATAAAAGGTTATGCAACACTAGCTACGAATTTATCTGCCCCTAATGAACTGAACCATGTGCCATTGGGCAAAAACATTTGACGACTCGATGATGGCGACGGCATGGAGAAAACGTTGGCTGAGCATGAAGCGAAATGGCACAAAGCATGTTACGTCCTGTGGAATGCAACAAAAGTGGAGAGAGCCAGGAAGCTGCAAGAAAAGGCCTGTTCGAATACAGTTCCGTCACCACTGAAAAAACACCTTTGCAGTTCAACCACTCCAGCATGTCCAATGGAAACAGAAGAGAGTCATCGACCAGCTTGTTTTTTTTCTGTGATGAAACAACAGGGGACTTTCACAAAGCCTAAACAATATCCCTTGATACTCGTGTCCGAAATATCGCTACAGAACTCCGAGATACAAAACTGTTGGCAAAATTGTCAGTTGGAGATATGATCGCTATTGATGCTGTATATCACGTAAAGTGCTTGACATTATTCTAGAACAAACATAGATCTCAACGAAGACATTCGATTGAAAAGTGTCACCAAATCAACGCAGACTCACTTGCATTTGCTGAGGTGGTGTCTTATATTGAGGAATATGGTCAATTGGGAGGAGACCAGAATCATGTTTTCAAAATTACTGATCTCAAGGCATTGTATTGTGAGCGGCTTCAAAAATTAGTTGGTAACACAACTGGAAACATCCATTCCACTCGACTGGCAGAGAAACTCCTACAGCATATTCCAAACCTAGAAGCTCATCACAGCAATTTTGGTATTGCACTGTCATTCAATGACGATATTAGTGACGCCTTGCTCCACGCCTGCAACCTTGATCCCGATGATGAAGAGAGTAGCAAAGCTGATTCGCAAAGAAGTGCTTGAGAAAAAATACCACTTCAGTGGTTCCTTATGTGATGAACAATATGACGATCTCCCAGTGTCCCTCTCTGCTCTGGTCGGAATGATTTTAGGAGGTTGAAATGCAGGACAAGTTATTGATGACAATGAAGTAAGCACAGCTGCCTCATCCATTACACAGTTATTGGTCTTCAATGCTGTTAAGCGTGGTAGGAAAGAATCTGTCGCAGTACGTCACAACTCCGACCGTGAAACTGTTCTCCCATTGTACCTTGGCCTACTCATTCATAATAAAACACGAAAACGTGATCTGATTGATATTCTCTTTCAGAAAGGTCTGTCTGTATCATATGACAGAGTTTTGCAACTGTCCACAGAGGAAGCAAATAGAGTAATAGACATTTATGAGAAGGAGGGCATTGTCTGTCCTTCTACCCTCAGAGACAAACTATTCACCACTGGAAACCTGGATAACATAGATCACAACCCGTCCTCAACTTCAAGTTATGATTCTTTCCATGGAACAGCAATATCAATCACACAGGATGTCACAAATGACAATCCTGGTGTTGTTAGGGTCCAGCAGACGATTCCAGAAAACACACAACAGCCCAAGTTGAAATCAATCAAGTCATTACCAATGTCATATACTAATGTCCCACCAATATCACTCCCAGGCAATGTCAATCCAACTGTAACTGATGATCAAGCGAGTTCGATACCTGCTGCCGTGAATGAAGATCAAACGCAAGTGCCTTGGTTTGAAAGCGTGAGGACAGCTTTGGCTGATGAAAGCCAAACTTATATAGGTATATACATCAAGATCAAGGCAATCAGGCAACTTAGAGCTGTTAAATTGGCAAAAATGTGTTTTGCAGCGGCCATTTTGAAATTCTTAATTTTTGGCGGGAACCGCTGGGGTGACATCTTGGTTCCCGCAATTTTTGAAATCGGCACACCCAAAAACCCCCTAGGGCAAATTTTCATGCTTCTTTCCAGAAGTACACACTGATTTCACATATCCGCCCCACTACAGTATTGGGAAAATTCAAACCTTGGGATTAAATAATAATTTGAAAAATTAATTCAAACCTTGGGAAACACTTGGGAAACAGCTGAAACAGATGAAGAAGAACGATATCAAACCTTGAAGAGGCACACACTTAGGTCCAGCAATATACCTGGCAAGTTTCAATTAGATCGGACTAGCGGTTGTCAAGAAACAGCGGTCACACACACACACACACACACACACACACACACACGCACACTGACACAGACACACACACACACACACACACACACACACACACACACACACACACACACACACACACACACACACATTGCTGGAATTATAGATAGATGTATGTATATATATATATATATATATATATATATATATATATATATATATATATATATATATATATATATATATATATATATATATATATATATATATATATATACTACACAGGGTTCTCATGGAGAACAGGATTCCATGATGACTGTCTTGTGTATTTTTCATTTGGATTGGTGTTCGTTTCATTATTAATGAGAGAAAGCTTCGGATCACCAACAAACTTGTTGAATGACAAACGGATGTTTAAAGTAAGATTAATAATTATAGGCTTGGACCATTATCAAACGGCTCATTTAATTCAGTATATTCAGTGATAAAGTATATAGACTCGCATCAATTAACAGGCCCTTGTTGATTGTTGATGATCTATGATATTTATATTACGGTATATAGTCTTCCATCACCACCGCAATGTGTATAATGTATAAATTGTACCACCACCGCAATGTGTATAATGTATAAATTGTAGCACCACCGCAATGTGTATAATGTATAAAATGTACCACCACCATTTTGTTTTTTTTATAATAACTTCGAAGTACCTCCAAAATTTTTACTGAAGTGCTTGTGGATAAACTATATTGAATGTCTTCCCCTCCAGGGCTAATATGTGTAAAGTCTCTGATGATCCCACTCTGGAGCATCCGACATTCAGCTTCCCATGGGAAAAGCAAGGAGTAGACAACTCCAGCCCTGCACCCTGCAACTTTCATTGACTGTCCTTGTGCCTTATTGATAGCTATCGCAAAACACAGGCGTACAGGTAACTGTAGTCTCTTAAATTCTATCGTAGAATTTGATGGAATGAGCGGAATTTTCGGAAAGAATACATCTTCTCCATTACCACTTCGTCATGATAGTGGCCTCAATAACATGTGGCAGTAGTCGTTTCACAGTTAACTTAGTGCCGTTGCAAAGTTTTCGTGCATGTCCAAAGGAACGAAGATTTTATGCTGGCTTTCAATTCATCAGCTGGAGTGCCACGGGGTACTCCAGGCAAAGTTTGTCTGAAATTGCCAGAAATAACCAATGTAACTCCACCTATTGGCAGATCTATTCCCTTGAAATCCCGCATCATTCTATGCAATGCTTCAAATGCATCCTTGGGTGACATCGTACCTTCATCCCAAACAATCAGGTCGCAATTCTTCAGAACCTTCACAGCTTCAGTTTGTTTGCCAATGCCACAAATCGGATATTCCATTGTAGTTAGGTTTATAGGCAATTTGAGAGCTGAATTTGCTGTGCAGCCACCTGAAAGTAATGTTGCGGCTCTACCGGATGAAGCTACAGCCAAAGCTATTATTTTCTGACTCCTTATCTTCGCAAGCAAAAGATTGAGTACGAACGCTTTGCCAGTTCCGCCAGAGGCATCCAATAAAAATATCCCACCTCTTCCCTGTTGAACTGTTTCAACAATCAGTTGATAAGCAATGTTCTGATCCTGTACCAGAAGTGGCTCATTGTCAGTAACAAACCTTTCAAGAGTATCTGGATTGTAGCTTGTTTCATGGCACCATTCTCTACTGATGGTTGCGCTGCCAGATCTATTCGGAGATGTAAGTCCCCACTGAGTTAAATCCTTTCCGATCATGGATAATACCATATCCTCAATGTAGATCAGAGCTTTATTAAACATCTCTGGTGTGTGTACTGGATGTCCTCTTGGGGATAATCTCTTTGAATCCTGTTTTTAACATCCTCAGACGGGACTTCTTTGTGATTGTCCCAAAGGTACTTGGGATCTGACATCTCACACATGGTTATCATCATGGCAAATACATATCTCATGGTTGATGGGGATTGTGAAACAGTTGCCTCTTCAAGTGTGGCTTCCAATGGGCATCATCTTCAAGCAGTCCGAGGAGATTGCAAGCCTCGCGGAATGTGCTACAAATTCACCCCTTCACTGTTCTGAGGTCTCGGAAACTCAATGGACCTCGTTTCACATGCAGGTGGAGGCGGACGCAGAAACACTCAAAATTATTGGGATGCACAGTGTACACGTGACCCAATGCATCAGATTTGAAAATCCCAGGATATCCAGGGACTTCTGATCCTTGCTTTCTCCTGTTCCAACGTTTCTGAGTCGAGTCCCAAGTGAAATATGTTGGCACCTGAGCATACAGTGGGGTTCGAGCAAAGTCATCAACTTAGCATAGTTTGAAGAATGCGAGCAAATTCGACATTGGAGGTTCTTCTGCTCATTGTTGGATATTTTGGTCTGTAAAGTAAACTCTCTGTCCGTTCTCAAGGTGAACACTCAGGTGAAAAACAGGAGGAAACCTGCCAGTGATGGGGAAGTTCAATATCCTCCATATGGCTTCATTGCTGCATATATAGGGTGTCCCAAAAATATACAACTTTTAAAATGCTTCGTTTGATCCTAAAAAATCAGTAATTTTGTCACCAATGCTTCATTTCTTGTTGCAGAGACCCTGAAGTTTATTTTGATCCCAAGCAAGTGCCAGAAAAATGTCAAGACTGACCGTACAACAACGGACGAAAATTGTTGAACTTTGGCACCAGACGAAAAGTGTCATACAGGTGCAACGTCTTTACTCGAGACATTTCAGTATCCACTTGCACGATGCACCAAACTTTCGGACAATAAAGTGCACCATCGCAAAGTTTACCAATGTGGGAACCATCTGTGACCTTCACAAGGGTCACTGGTCGGAAGAGGACAGGTCGAAGTGAAAAAAATGTGGAAATGGTGAAACAGGCGGTCGTTCAGAGTCCAAAAAAATCGATTCGACGAATTTCTGCCGAGACAAACATTCATAAGAGCACCGTTTAGAGGATCCTTCGCCAAGACATTCATGCCTTTCCAAACAAGGCGTTTTCTCAACCAACATTTTGAGGGCCGCTTTATCTCCCTCTACGAAGACGTTGAGTGGCCACCGTATTCCCCTGACCTTACTCCTCCAGACTTCTTCTTGTGGGGGTATCTGAAGGACAGGATCTATGGAAACCCTAGGCCTCAGACTCTTGATCAGCTGAAGGAAAACATCCACCAAGAAATCCAGAACATTCCTCAGGAAACGTTTTCCAAAGTGATGAAGAACATGACAACGCGTTTGCAGGCAGTGATCGGACAACGTGGAGCCTACGTCGAACATGTGTTCTAAAAGAAAACGACGATTCTATACCAAAATTTAAATTTTGGTGGCAATTTTGACATTGGTACAATAAACTTCAACCTTTCAGCTTTCTATCCAGCCATATATCTTTTTTAAAAATATATGTTATGACCATCCTCTTTGCAGATGAAAAGTTGTATATTTTTTTGGGACACCCTGTATATCACCCATTTTCATATTTTTGCACCTCGTTGATGTCGTTCTTCTTAATGGCCACCACTACGGCTTGATCACTGCCCTTGTGAATATACTTACATGTGTACTTGATCACTTTAACACTGTATTACAGTCCTCAGCGTTGATATAGGCATTGCCGATAGTGGAGAGTAATGAAATATATGGAACTATCCATTTGTTATCAATAACGACAGGTTCAGGAATACCTTGAACTCCAACTGTTGTTTCAAATCCCCCATCATTGGGTGCCCGCCTACGATACAATGGATATCCATCTTTATCGGATTGAGTTTCCTGAAGGAGTTCTCTCGGGAACCTCTTTCCACATTTCTCATTCTTCATGCAGGGTGCCTTGCGATTTTTTACACCACGTGGTCCATGAATCATATGACGTTTTACAATGGCATACAAAACTGGATCCTCCTCTGGATTTGGCAATTCAGCACAATGACTGAGTCAATCTGGGTTGGTTTAAGTTTTTCACGGAGCCAAAAAAGGCAATGTATGTGTGGAAGCCCATGTTTTTGCCATTCTATGGGATGCATGAAGGCAACAGCAGACCCACATATATTCGCTTTCATCATAGGATCAATCAAGAGAATGACTTTCCTTTGAAAGACTCTCGCTATTAGATCATGTCGGTCATGTGGGCCTTGTCCTGGTAAAAGTTTGTTGGCAATTTCTGGCCACTGAGTATTGCAGGTCAAAGTTATGAAAAGGTCCGGTCGACCGAAATTTCGAACATAAATCATTGAATCTTGATTGAGTTCTGCCATATACCTTTGCCCACTACTGAAGGCTGATGAAAACTGAAATGTGGAAAATCAGTGTCGAAGGTATTCCTGAATTTCCAATCTGAGACTGGTTCAACAGAATCTAAGGTGCACCTTTCCTTGTAAAGATCATTGAGCTTGGTTTTGGTCAACGTTGGAGCTAGGTATTTCCTGTTGACATGACGTGCACGAGTATAGTGAGATTCATCCTGTGGTATCTCACCAATAAACGTTTTCAAATGATCGATTCGTTCAGCCTCGGTTTTATTCCCAGGTTCATGATGACCACGTTTATCAGGTCCCGGACTACCTGCCTCAACTGCATTTGCCAGTGCCCCACCAAGACGCCCATTAGAAATGGAGAATGTGTGCAGGAAAAAAAACTTTGCAAACTTCCATGTCCGTTCCACTTGAATCACTAAGGAAATAGGTTCGTGTTATTTCCTTTAGCCTTGGCAATGTTGGACCAACAATTTGCCCAGGATTATGGTCCCTTCTGTCTCGTTTGTTGTGTTGCTTCACTGCTGGTTTTTTTTTTTTACCAGTCCAACCAGAAATGCATTCTGTGCACTCTAATCACCCATGTTCCAGAAGGACTCGTGCAGCTGTCGGCGCCTGACTTCAGAAATTTTCTGAACACAACGTTTTATACATCCACAATCCACGTGTTCCAGTTTCTTTCTTGGAGCGTGTTTATTGGATAATGACATGTAGTCTTGTCCAGCATTTCTCTGGCATTTACGGATATTCTTCTTCCATTTACTTGGGTTACGAACACGGCTTCTGGCACATTCTGTCCCAACACCTGGATTATTCGGATCACCATTTTCTACACCCGCAGCTTCCGCAGATCCATCAGCAGGACCATTTTCTACATTATTATTAGGATCAACATCTGCAGGCCCACTTCCATTTCCTGAAATGTAAAAAAAATAACCTGAGAAAGTTGGACACACTCGGAAAATGCCCATTGCTGGATGTGGCCTTGAGGTGCTCTACTGGGCCAACCCACACAAGTTCATAGAAATTACTAGGCTCTTTCAAAATGTATTTTAAGTTCTTTATCCTAAAACTGTAGGCTCATGGTATGTAACGAAAAAGAAATACACAGTATTTCCGTGGTAAATGGCCTATTTTTGCTACTTCATAGATTGTTTTAACACCTGATTCATCTTAGACGATTGACCAGTTCCATCATTTGCCAAGTGCTAAAGTGGGTGAACCCACAACACCAAAACTAGCCACTGTTTCTCAAAAAGTAATCATTGAATGTAACACTTACCATCTTCTGATGAAGTACCATCCTCTTCTGATTCATTTGGGCGAAATTCTGGGTCCTTGTCATCATCTACTTCGTAATTGTCACCAATCATAGCCTCCACTTCAGCATCTGATAGCTACCTGGCAGTCATGTTTACATGGAATCATGGGAAAAATGTAGGATGGCCCACTTTGGTTCTGGCAAGTCAGATGCACGTCACCAGAGTCAGAGAGGTTTTCTGCTTCGAAAATTAACATAATTTATGAGATGGGGTTGGTCCATTTTGGCACAGAAAGGGCTCAGTTCTGTGTACCTCCTGACATGTATAACTCAATTTTGCAAAAATTGTGGGATGGTTCTTAGGTACTCATATGTACATGAATATGCATCCATGAATGATGTGCAAACATGTAAGAAAATACATACACAGACAACATCTTTTAAGTGCTGGCTTTTCTCAACCAGATTCTGTGATTCATCAAGAAGTTTCGTTCGCTGCATCACCTCCATTTCCAGCTCTTTCAAACGCAGTGCACTTTCCAGATTGTGTATTTTATGCTTCAAGTCAAAGGACTCCCCTGCATATCACCAGACAAAACAGAAACATTGTGATGATGTTCAAACCCAGAGTTTTTTCTTGATTATAACATCAATCGATAAACCACAATGCAAACAAAACAGTCGCCTGCGAAAGTATTCTACCCTCTTCGAAGTTTTCACATTTTGATGCCACTTGTGCTTATTAGTCTCCTACCAGTTTCACCAGAGGGGACTATAGGTTTGCTCTGTCCATCCGTCAGTCCATCCCACCTGTTGTTTCCTGACTTTTTTTTCCCCCATACCTTTCAACATATTCAACTGAAACTTGGTTAAGGGCTTTATTATGATAAATTACACAACAAATTTGAGTTTCAGGGTGTTTGGTCAGTTTTTCCCAAATGTATGCCCTTTGTAAACTTCGAAAATATCACATATTATACATGGGTCCACTGACCCAACATGTTCAAGTCACGACTTTGACTGGGACACTCAATAACTTTTATTTTCTCCTAATTCATCCACTTCAGTGTGGTTTTAGCTTCGTGCTTCGGATCATTGTTCTGCTGAAATGTGAATCTCCGACTCAGTTTGAGATTCATAGCTGACTCAAGCAGGTTTACATCAAAGATTCTCTTGTACTTAACATCAGCCATTGTCCCTTCTATCCTGAGAAGCTTGCTGACACTTGGCGAAACAGAACGGCACTCAGGAGAGAGCATATCTCTGCCAGGTTGAACAGATTACATTTTGCATCCCACTGATGGTTCGGATCTGAATCAGATCCATAACCGTAATTGAACCGGCTTGTTCTCGTCACCGAATAAACTCATCTACTCAGTTTTGTCATGACTCGTTCACAACTTTTTGAGATATCATGCCATATATAGTTTTTGACCTCATCTCTCATTGGTGAAGAATCAGTGAAAAATTTCTCGTATCTGGATGCGAATTTTAATCTTCACTAAAATTGAATCGATTCGTCCTTGTCACACACCCAACCTGTCCACAAACTTTCTGCGGAATCCATCCATAACCTTTTCAGATATTGTGCTGTATATGGTTTTTGGCCCTATTTTTCAATGGTGAAGAATCACTGAAAAAAATTCTCTCCTCCGGATCCGGATCTGGAACTTCACCAAAATTAAGCATTACTGTTCTTGGCCGGTCACCTCCATACACAATTTTTTTTCGAACGATAACTTGAAAACCGTGGCCAAAAATCATGTGACAAACAAACAGACTAACATAACGTAATTTGGAAAAATATTTTTTCATCAAACAGACAGGACACACAGGGGTGAAAAAATAACCTCCATCCACCTTGGATGGCAGAGGTAACAAATATGAAAGGACTTGAGTGGCATGATAATTCACATCTGAAATCCGTGGAAACAAACTATCTGAAGCCATTATTTGTACTGTGAGAAGAGATTAGAAGAAGACAGTCATGCGGAAACTCACCTTAAATAACTTGTCGTTTGCAAGGCTTGATAAATTTTACATCAGTCTCTCTTTTTTTAAACCGTATAGGTTTTACTGATATCATGCCCTCTGACTTTTCTGATCATTTTTTGATTAAAATGCATCTTTCTTTTCCTTGTCCTCAGAAGAATCCTTCTCATTGGTCCCACCACTGTCCCATTGGTTGTCCCACCACTGACGTAAACAAAAGAAGTCCTGATCCATTGCGATGTAATGTGCCCAAAAGGTCTTAAAAGAAGAAACAAAGAACTTGTTTTGAAGGAGTGCTGTATTGAACTTCCGAGATGGACTCACCACCTTAACAAATGGCAATTGAAACCACATTACAATGACATGGTGATCAGAAAACCCAGATGGGAGAATATAAGTGTTTAAGACGAGGTTAAGGAAGTGATCGGAAACATAGAATTTATCAAGTTGAGCTAGGGACACTAAATTGTTTGAGCAGCGACACCAAGTAGATTGTTGCTGCATCAGATGTTGCAATCTCCAAATGTCAGTCAACTTGGCTCTTGAGATGGAGTGAACAAGAGATCTCGTGCTGGCAACATGCGGTTCAGCTACATTCCTATCAAGGGAGGGATTTCATGTGCAATTAAAATCTCCTCCAAGACATAGGAAGTGGTCAGGAGGAACACTAGCAAGATACGAATCAAGACGGCCAAAGAAGGAAGATCTTTCAGCATTTGTACTTGGTGCGTACACATTGACTATTGTAAAAGGGTGTTTATGAATGGAGAAGGTCAGGGAAGCTAAATATCCCTTCAGAATTTCTATAAAAGAAACTACAGTGAAAGGACGAGTTTGCCGAAAAAAGATAGCTATCCCAGCAATCGGACTTGAAAGACTACTGAAAACCCAACGTCCTTTAACAAACAATTCCCACTCAGTTGAAGAATCATCATTGGAGTTTCTTGTAGGAGGAAGATATCAACCTTGTTACACTCAACTAGCTGTTTAACTTGCCCTTTACGAAGAGATGTGCAACCACCATTGATATTTCGGCGAGCAATGGATAGTTTCACCTACTGTATAAGGAGTCGCCAGCAAATAATAGATCAGCCATGATCTTTAAGTTCATTCCGAGCGTAACTCAGAAATTTTCTGAACTGGTGACGTTGAGGGTCTGTAATGTTATATCTATCAGGTCGAGAAATCATTATTCGAGCCACTTGAATAAAATCTTCTAGAACCGGAAAATGGTCTTTAATTTTGACCCCCTTTTTCCGAAAACTTTTGTGCAAGAAAGCATGAACGGCATTCGGAGAAAATGAGGAATCAACCTCAGGGTTTTGAGAAAGCATATCGCCGCTAACATCACTTAAAGACGAGACAACAGAGGATGTCCCATCAGACTCACATCCCATGCTATCTACCGCAAGGCCCTGCTGTTTTTCAGCAGCAATTTGATCAGGTACCGCAGGTGCACCCACCTCTATGTTACAATCAATTTGTACATCCGGTGTATCGATTTTAATTCCAGCAACTGCACATGGGGGGGGGGGAGGAGTTCATCAATTTCACAAGAGATCTCAGGTTCATTGGGCACACTGGGAACAACAGTTTCACGTGTACTAACAACGAGGGTACAAGGCTGCTCGGAAGATGAGTCCGTGGGAATGGGTTCAGGTAATTTTTTAACAGGTGCTGTGACAGCTTGCACATAAGGAGACCTTTTAGGTTCCACCAGACTCTTTATTTTATTATCAAATTCACGCTTCTGTGCTTTATTCCGGGTAACAATGGTGAAACCAGCATCAGCATCACTAATCTTTGCTGGATGGGAATGTTGTGAAGGAAGGGATTGCTGTCCTTCAGGTAGCACAGTGTTCTCATTTGACGCTGAATTAGTCAAATATTAGACGCAGGGGATTACCTGGGCAATCCTTTCGCAGATGTCCATACTGATTACAGGCGTAACATGTTAACACCTGTGTTGTTGCATACATTTGATTGCAATTATCATGTTTAATTGTGAAACTGACGTCAAGATCACGATGGTTCTCGTTCAAAACCATGAAGAGTTGACGTCTGAAGGAATAAACGTGTTTAAAACGATCATCGTGGCACCGTAAGGGAACCATTGAAATGCGAGACACGACTGTACCAAAAGGGCGAAGTGAAAATTCTATTTTTTCATTCTCCAGGGAGGGTGGAGTATCTATATATTAATACTGAAGGACCAATTTTGTGCTCCTCCTAGCGGTCGCGTCACGTTTTTCTCGGTACCGTGACCTGAGAAGTTTTGACATGGTGTTTGTACGTCAAAGTAGACACGTGCACAAATCAGGGGACTTCTTCACAAGGAGTAGTGTACACCAAAAATGTCGTGTACAAGGACGTTTTGTAGGCCTCATTAGGTAAGGCCATGGAGTACATCGACTGGGATCCGGCTCTTACAAGAGCCGCCACTGGTTGTCATATTGGGCTCATGGAACGGAATCCGTCTGTGACGGGGTTTCGGCTCGTTGGAAATAATAACCTTTACTGACGGAGAATCGAGCGGAGAAACTGGAATGAAAATGGAGGGCTTAACGGATCAGCCCGATTCCACAACACTCACCACCATACTTTCTTGTAAAACAAAAACAACTTTCTTGTCCATACTCGATGCTGTGAGGACATTCACAGCACCGATAATTCCACTGATGGCAATAATAACTTTGACTGCCACGTGGGCAGGAGGGATGCACGTGAGGCCATGCTTCTGACTTAATGAGCTGAATACGGTGCCACGAGAACGAACGCTTATCATGCCGGCAGTGCGAAAAAATAGCAATGGTAGAGGGAAGCGTAAATCACTGAAAACATGTCAAGGCACGTTAAATGAAGCAATATATAAACAGGCAGAAGCAATGGGAAGCAAATAGTTCACTCACGATCATCTCTCTCTGTCTCTCCTTCAACTCGATGAAGGGAAGAATAACACAGGGGGAGAAGTTTAATCATGAAAGGAATGATACATGAAAAATAATGATATGAACCGAACAAACTCGGGGGTTGGGGGGTGAGAACGATGCGAAAGGGGGGTAAAACAAAGATGCGAAAGAGGGTAACAACCAACAGCAATGGCAGCTCCAAGCTCACCAAAACCACACAGCCGCCATGACGCCACACCCACCAGCTCACAGACTGCCAGTAGGGTGTGTGTGTGTGTGTGTGTGTGTGTGTGTGTGTGTGTGTGTGTGTGTGTGTGTGTGTGTGTGTGTGTGAGAGAGAGAGAGAGAGAGAGAGAGAGAGAGAGAGAGAGAGAGAGAGAGAGAGAGAGAGAGAGAGAGAGAGAGAGAGAGAGAGAGAGAGAGAGAGAGAGAGAGAGAGAGAGAGAGAGAGAGAGAGAGAGAGAGAGAGAGAGAGAGGAGAGAGAGAGAGAGAGAGAGAGAGAGAGAGAGAGAGAGAGAGAGAGAGAGAGAGAGAGAGAGAGATTTGGTTCCTCTTTATTTCCAGGAATCATTGTGCACAAGGAAATCATAAACCAAAGGCAAACATTGTACAAGGTTGAAATGAGGAAAGAGGGACTACATAAACAAGGCAAATCATAAATTAACTCTGAAGACACCATCAAAAAGTTTACATAATGATTCCTTCACACACCACTACTGTGAAAACAACGTAAAATCACTGAGTTGAAATTCAAAGTGCAAACGTGATGTGACAAAGGCTTTAAAAAGATGAACTACATCATCAACAGTACGTTTTTCCATTGAGTTAAAAGGGATAAAACCTTGAAAGTGAAGTGAAAGTGAAGGAAAGGGTTGTTGGAGCGAAGGTGTGGAGTCCAGCTGTGGAGTCCATTTTAACTTGGACTGCTTGAAATATTGTAGAATTACAGAGAAAATTCTCCCAATGACTCGAATGCACTGAATTTCAGTGGCCACAGTGACCTCGGCAGCTGGTTTCCATTTATAAAGGAAAAGGAATTCTAAAATGTTTAACTTTGGTGTATCCAACATCAATAAAATTTTGCATAAAATTGCGATCACCACAAACCCCTTTAAAAAGAGGGTTGAGAAAAATGGGCTCGTTTAAAAACATTTTGAGAGAGAGCTCCCGTCATCACGG
Source organism: Eptatretus burgeri (assembly GCF_056783735.1). Lineage (NCBI taxonomy): Eukaryota > Metazoa > Chordata > Myxini > Myxiniformes > Myxinidae > Eptatretus > Eptatretus burgeri. Next base: position 13,937,574 of record NC_140974.1, read on the forward strand.
CGGATGGTGACTGCCTGCCACGCCTCCAGCATGCTTCTATAGAACAGGGGCACTGATGTGATGTCAACTTTCTTGGTGTCAATGAGAAAGAGTTCCTGATCATAGCCAAGTTTCCCTGCCTGCCGAAGCAGTCAGTGAGCGAAGGCTTTCCAAGAAACATTCCTGTATAACAGCCTGCGCAACAAAATGAGGCGAAAAGCCATCACTTTGCTGGTAACGACAACCAGCCCCTGTCCTCCTTCGGCAATAGGCAGGCTTAGCACACCAGGCCAGTGCTTCCCCCCCCCCCAAAAAGTCAACAAAAATGGTTTGTTGTTTTTTAAGAATGAAATCTGGGGGTTGTCGTGCCGTAAAAACATGCCAAAGCATTGACGCTGCAAGGTTATTAATAACAAGGGTTTGCCCCCGATATGAGATTTAACTAAGTGGTCCCTTCCATTTTAGTAACCGTCTCTGTTTTATTTATTTAAAATTCCCAGTTTTTTAAAACGAAATTTTGAGTGCCAAAGAAGACACCGAGAGAAAAAAATTCCATCCCATGCCCATTCAAGTTGCTTGGGCAGGGTCGGAAGAGTGGCACCATTTTGTGGACCAAGATAGAGAGCTTTGCTCTTTTTCCAGTTTACTTTGGTGGAGCTTGCCAAACTGAATTCATGGACACAGTGGACCAAGGCAGACACATCCTCATCTGAATGGATAACTGCACAAAGATCATCCGCAAAGGCAATTACTTCAACTGGGTTCACCATTGGTTGGGGAAGAAAACCATGAAGATGTTCCAACAACCGAATGAGCAAAGGCTCAATTACTAGGGAATAGAGAAGGCCAGACAAAGGGCAGTCTTGATGAATGCCTCTACTCGCTGGGAAAGGCTGACATAAAATATTATTAACTTTAAGTTCACTAAAAATGTTGTTATGCAGGAGCTGTATGTAAGAGATAAAAGTTCCCCCAAAACCAAACCCACGTAAAACAGAAAAAAGATAGAGGTGATCAACAGTGTCAAAGGCTTTTTCCCAGTCTCGAAAAACCAAACCAACATTTTTTTCCTCAAGAGTGCAGATATCAATCATGTCACGCACAATAAAAACATTGTCGTGTATTGTTCTTTTTGGAACACAATAGGATTGATCAGGGTGTATAATTTCCCCAATCACGTGTCTGAGGCGGTTGGTAGAAGCCTTTAAGAAAATTTTATAATCCGTGCAAAGCAATGACAGGACACCAGTTGCACGGTTGCTGAAGGTCACCTTTTTTGGGACAAGGGCGAGGACAGCCCTGTGACAGCTTAATGGCAACAGATTCAATCGTAGACCATCAATCAGAGCTTCATGTAACTCTGGTCCCAGAAGGTCCCAAAAGGTTTTATAAAGTTCTTCAGGCATTCCATCTAGTCCAGAGGCTTTGGCTGTTGGTAGAGTATGTAGGGCAGCCTGAAGTTCCTCCAAAGTTATTTCCTTGTCTAGTTATAGACGTGCAGATTCTGATAAGGTGGGTAGGGAAGATGTCAGGGATTCCACAATCTCATTATCAGTGCTCTTGGCTTGGTAGAGTTCAGAGAAGTAATCCTTGAGTGAAACTGATGTCTTTTTGGCAGTGCGTTATTCTTCCTTCCTTCATCTTTAGTGAGGCTATCTGCTGACTTGTATTTTTCCAAACTTCCAGTCTGAAGAAGAACTTGGAGGAAGTATCCAAGTGATACAGATTTTCCATTCGGAGAAGGATCAGAGCTCCTCTGGCCTGCTTTGCACAGAACCCAACAAGAAGGGCTTTTTTCGTTGCCAGCAAAAAGTTGGTCCTTTCGGTGTTAGATGCGGAGAGGTTACATTGCAAAGATAGTATTTCTCTGGCACCCAGGGATTGAAGGGCAGAGTTTGATAAGTTTGTTGTGTTTGTAACTTTGATAAGTTAAGTAAGTTTGATAAGTTTGTAACTCACGTCGAGTTTGATAAGCTCCGTATTGCTGGCAGAAGGATCTTATCTGTGCTTTGGCATTGTCCCACCATTGCATAAGACGGGGAAAGGAGGGTTTACGTTGGAGTAAGGTTCTCCAAAAAACAGAAAAGGCATCAAGGAACAAATGACTCTTGAGGAGGCTTACATTAAAAGTCCAGCAGGCAGCACCTCGGTTACGAATTGGTAGGTGAATGCAAAGTATGACCATATAATGTTCTGAGAAACCACTGGGGACAGACAATACCAGTGTGGGTCACAATATTAAAAAATATCATTATTAATATAAAAACGGTCTCACCTTGCGAGGGACAGACAGCCATCAAAACGACACCACGTGTATTGTCGTGTTGATGGATTACAAGTCCTCCAAATGTCAATAATGGAGAACGTTGTCAAAGTCCGAGCGAGGGGCGTAATGCTCGCTGGGTGATGCTCTTTCCCATTGCGATCAATAGAAGAATCCATCGTGCAATTAAAATCCCCTCCTAAACAAACAAATCCATTAAAATAGAAGTGTGTGAGGGATGTTTCTAACTGCGTAAAAAAACAACTTCGATTCGTACTGTCACTAGGTGCAAAGACATTCAGTATTGTGTGTATAAAACCATTAAGAGTAAAGCTGAGTGAGATTAAATACCTTTAATAATTTCATTAAAATCAATAATGAGATTACAGAGAGAGGGATGTACAAAGATCTCTGGGACAAAGCCCCCCAGCTCTGGGACACTCTAAGCTGCTGAAGAACCACCTTCCTTTCATCATTCTCTCCCATTCGCTCATCCAGGAGGAGCCACATCTGGTTTCCTGTAAGAGTAAAAATTCAATGTGGTTCTTCAATACAAGCTCCTTAACTTCAGCTTTGTGTAAATTTGAACGTCCTCTATTAATGTTTAAAGTAGCAATCGAGAAAGCCATAGTGTGGAATTTCGAAAAAGACATTGGTCAATTGGTCGGGTTATGGATGCAGTAGTTTCCTTGCTTTCTTAACCCACTTCGTCAGACGAAATATTTGTGGCTCAGTCATGCCAAACTGCTCAAACGGAAGGAGCAGCCGCTTTGCAGAGGTAATAAAACTGTGCATGTCCGGAAGGGAATCTTGAATTTGAACATGTCTCTTATGGAAGGTGTGCTGTAAAAACTTTATGATCTCCAAGGGGGGGGGGGTGGGGCACAGTCGAAACACCCCCTGGTTCCTGAAATCAGCCTGGATCGTTCCAGACTTCGCTACTATCACTACGCTTTTGGTACAGAGAGGGACCAACATAGGTTCACTTTCAATGTCCATGACATCAGCAACCACTGAGGTGGTTACAACTACTTCTTGGGGCACAACACCGCCGTCTTGTTCATGCTCGTGCTCATCCCGTACATGATCAGGAGCACTGTCAACATCCACCGGAGCGAGAACTGCAAATTTGTTTTCTGTTTCCAAAGCAGCGAGCGAGCTGGCTATAACTACATGAGAGCCGTGTAGTTTGCTCGATGGCGCTAGCCTTTTAGAAACGCTCACCATTACATCATGACCATTGATGTGAGGACATTTGTTTCTTCGGCAGTGAACGGTGAACAAAACCCTCGTCGTCTACTTGAGATTCCTTAATTTCTGCACTTGCTTCCAAGGGCTGATTATGGGAGGTGTCTGCACGTTCCACCACTCTAGATGTACCACCAGTGCTTGGCTTGGGTGCTGCAGCTCTAAGTGCATCATTAGTGCTTGTTCTGGGCTCCTGGCATTGAGATTCCTCATTAGGTTCCACATGTTGAGATTCACTTCGAGGAACGTTTGGTTTCGGACATGCATTCTTTAAATGTCCATGCTCGCCACAAATAAAGCATGACATTACCTCAGTGGCGATATAAACTTGGTAGCTACGATCTTTATATTTAAGAGTTACAGCAGTACTAAGTGACCGTGCACCATTCTTCAAAACAATACAACAGTGACGGAACGACATAATGTGTCGAACCGAAATGCCACAACGCAAACGTAATGGGATCATGGAAAGCCATGACACAATCATCCCAAAATTACTGAAAGCAGAGATAATCTTGCTTTTAAAGAAAGGTGGAATATTTGATATAATAATTTTAACAGCAGGTGTGTCCAAAGGTCTTACAGAAACAAAAAGATCCGGAGGGATAGACAAGCCAGTTTCAACTGTCTGAGCAACATATCGTTTTTCAGACAAACATAGCACAACACATTGATTCATCCTCGACGCTGCGAGAATGTGTTCGAGCCCAATGAGCTCTCCGAAACCCATTACGACATCATCAACACTGACTCCGTCCGGTGGATAAACGATGACCCCGTTCTTTGGAGAAAGTGCCTCATACACATGATGATACAAACGTACGTTTGCCATAGTGTAAAACAATGCAAAGTAAATTGAAGGATCAAGAAACCAAAAGCAAACCTGCCACAAGCAAAACTAGCAAGTGGAGGGAAACAAAAGATTAATATGAACGAAGTATTTAGTGAAGAAAAAGGGTAAACGTAGAAACACAGCAAGTAGAAAAGCAGGCCCAAAAACCAGAAAGTCATGAAGAGGCCTGTGAAACATGTAAGCGCTCTCTTTCTCTCTCAAACACAGGGGAAAACTTCACAATCACATACAAGGACACAAGGGGAGCAAAAAGGGGATGGGAAAAACACCAACGCGACACAGCACTCACAGCTTCACTCACAGAGCCGCCTGATGCCACACCCACGTACAACTCACCAACAACTAGCAGGGGGGGAGAGAGAGAGAAAAAGAGAGAGAGAAAGAGAGAGAAAGAGAGAGAAAGAGAGAGAAAGAGAGAGAAAGAGAGAGAAAGGGAGAGAGAAAGGGAGAGAGAAAGGGAGAGAGAAAGGGAGAGAGAAAGGGAGAGAGAAAGGGAGAGAGAAAGGGAGAAAAAGAGAAAAAGAGAGAAAGAGACAAAGAGAAAAAGAAAGAGAAAAAGAAAAAGAGAGAGAGAGAGAGAGAGAGAGAGAGAGAGAGAGAGAGAGAGAGAGAGAGAGAGAGAGAGAGAGAGAGAGAGAGAGAGAGAGAGAGAGAGAGAGAGAGAGAGAGAGAGAGAATAAAGTGAGAAAGAGAAAAAAGATAAGAGAAAGAGAAAAAAGAAAAGAGAAAGAGAGCAAATAAGACCTGTCGCTTCAATAAGAAAAGAGGAAATAAGACCAAAGCTGACCTTGCTTTGATATTTAACCCCCCGGGGATCTTTGACTGGTCGAGGGTTAAACATGACCATCACCGCCGTGCCTCAACACAGAGCGCCATTTCCTGTGTGTTTTTTATTTAACGGCGATGGCCCCGCTTCACACAGGAGCGACAAAGGTTTCATCGGCTTGAGCTATGTCTTACTCAACCAGATTGCAAGGACAACCGACTGAAGTACAACACAATGACTGGGAGATCGTAGGCACAGCAAGACAGAATGCAGTCATTGCTGCAGTGTGTTGCTGCTGGTCTTGTTTCTTCTTGAGGAGTTTCAGTTGCACTGGAAGAAATCATTGCTGCTGTGTTTGCTTCTCAGCTTGCTTTTTGATGTTGGGGAGTTTCTGCTGCTCTGGATTTTTGTTATTCCTTGTGTTTTTTCTTGTTTTCCTCCTTCGGTCTTCCTTCTTTATCTTCCTCTTCTTCTGTCTTTCTTCTTCTTGTATCTTCCTTCTTCCATCTGCCTCTCCTTCATCCTTTCTAATTGGTCACCTTTTTTTTCATTGCTCTTCTTCTATCTTCCCTCTTCTGTGTTCCTCTTTCTGGCATTCTAGTCCTGGGGCTGATTCCAAAATTTTGAGTTTTGCTGCACCCCCCTGCCAACATAGGTTTGATGGTTTTTTCATGTTATATCGTCTATAGACATCTGATTTCAAAACATTGCCCCTTTCAAAAAGTGTCCAGATGACCCATTGTAAGCCATTTCATATCGTGATACGTTTTGGCAAAACCTGACATTTTTTGCAGTATTGAGTATTGGAGCATTCGTATAGTACAATATTGTTGGCTTCAGGAAGCATTTTGTATTGTGCTGAGGCATTGTAACTTTACTAAACCTGCATGTACATTTATCGAAACCCTGAAAAACATGTTTATTACTGAATAATACACATATTACCCCTATTTTACATGGGGGGGGGGGGGGGCGGGGGCATATTTGTTTTCTGCCTATACCGTCGCGACGGTAAGAGGTATGACTTTGAAACTTGGTGACGTTTATCCTATGTCATTTCTAAAAACGTGTACCAAATTTGTGAGCAATGTGTCTAAGTGGGGGGGGGGGGGGAGGGATTCTTACTCTAAAACTTACCGACTAAAAACACGGAATTTCGCCAAAATTAATTGTTCTTGACGTCAGAATTAGCTCATTGTTGAGGCAAAATTTTAAATGAGTTCATTTTTATGAAATAAACATGTGGCAGTAGCAACTGGCCAAGTTTCAGGTTTCGAGCACGTTCCCATGTCATTTCAGACCCCGTGTAAAATAAGGTTATAAGACCTATCGACTAAGCAAAATCTTACTTACCTGATAAGAAAAACTGGATCCATATGAATTGTTCAATGTCCTATTCGTCATCTGTCTCATCGTCGGATTCCAGTGGATCAACGATAGTTTCTTTGGAATTCCCGCACTGGTCAGGCTTACATCTGCATGCTCTGGTGCAACTTCGTTGATTCTGTCTACAGGAGCACCTCCGGTCAGCACAACGCAGACACCGGCAGCTAACACATTCCATGACAGACGTCGGGACAGGAGAAACATCTAACCATTTGATGGTGATCTCGTTCCTGGCTATATCCCAGCCATGACCATGTGGAGTGGGTACATGTGGGCAGTTCTCGAGACATCTTCTCCAAATGGCAGCCTGGTAATTGGCACGACGCAGGTGGAACTCGGCTGCATTTTGACAGGGCGGAAGTCTGCATGGATCTGTGGTATGCGCGCCAAACATCTCATGCCTCAGTTCGTTGACTCTACTGTGCTGCTTGTTCCCATATAGGGCGCAGATGGCCTCTTCTCCTCTGGCGAGTTCTGCTACTGACAGACTGAAGGACTGCCCAATGCTGTTCATAGTGGCTCTAAATTCATTTTCGATCTTTAGAAGTTTGAGTCCTGACAGCTTTCCACGCCCAGTGAAGGCACTGGTCGAGTCACAGCCACTGAAGGCATGGTAACCTGGGAGAGCAGAGCAGATATCGCGTCCCAGGGTATGTGCCATAGCTGTAAGATCAAGGTGGCAGGTCCGCTGTTGTGTGCCGGTACGAAAGATGAGCTGCGAGCTAATACGATGGCAGACTGAAAGGGCAATGACTGCAACATCAATGTCTGGGGACTTGATGATCACAGCAGGAGCACCATGATCAGCCGCATGGGCTGCGTGAAGCAAAAGCCTGGTGTCTGCCTCTTCGTGTGTGCATCTCAGTTCAGCCACTTCTGCCTTCAGGACTTCTGTTAGTTGGTCATTGGCCTTCAACCTGAAGCACCTCTCTCCAACTGTCACGAACAGCGCTTGTTGGCCCAGCTGCGCAGCATACTCTGGCTTGGACCACTCATTCAAGAGGAATTCTGTCAGGGCACATTTGAAGGATCCACTCATCAGAAACTTGTTCAGCTGCTGGTCAATCTTCTGTGTTCCTGTGCGGATCTTGGTTTCGAGGCTCTCCATACCAGCATCGCTTCTCAGGTTGCGCTCCGCGATCTTAATGGATATATCAGGGTATGTGTCAACTACCCAGTCTTTGCGCGCACCAGCTGGATAACCAGATGTGATGGTGTTGAAGAGTGAAAAGGCCAGTTATGAGTATGTCATGTTTGGTGCTGTTTTTGTTGAATGGATGATGGCCATTGCGTCAAGCACCCAGGTAGCATCCGGGGGGATACTTGTCAACGGTTGCACATTGTCTTCTAGTGCTCTGAGCAATTTAGCCTTGACTGTCTTCACTGGACTTCCATCTGGCGTGGCGATTGAGAGTGGGAGCGGTCCAAGTGGGTAACTCAGAAGCTTCTCCATAGATAGTTCACGGCTTTGACCAATCACAAGGAGACGGCCAAGCATGTCTCTTGTTGACTTCAGGACGCTGGCATGCGATGTGTCATGCCCCAGTCTCTTCTTCTTCCTGGATGCGAACGTCTTCAGCTGCAGTTGTGGTGGAGTAGCATAGAAGTCTTTGGTTCCATCTTTCCCTAATCTGTCTGCTGCAAATGTCCTCAGTGATCCTACGCCTCTTTGACGAGCATCCAAAAGGTCTTGCTTTACATCTTCGGTTGCCACGTGTCCAGAAGCCAAATGGCACAGCTGCTCGTCAAATTGGAAAGGGTTTATCCAGTTCTCAATACATGCCGTGATTCTCTGCACCGAATGCAATTCAAACTGAATAAGCACCAGACACTATTTGCAACAGTCAACATCAAGAAATATACTATAATGCGAATTTCGATTATAGTTTATGATGTTAGTGACAAAACATCGTATTTTGTCATAATTTTAACAAAATTTTGATAATTTTCACACAATTTTTTACCATTTTCACACATTTTTTTTTATCATTTTCACACAATCTTTACATTATTTTCACACAATTTCTAGCGAAAATATCTCCTAAAACAAAATCAAACACCTGGATTTGTATTTAATGTGTCTATGTGCACTCTGAGCAAACCTATCTGCAATGTAATATGTCCACCCATCCCTAGCACAAAAAACATATTTTAGCGGTAAAGCGGTATACCTGGTATCAAAAATGCCCCCAAAAACTTCGAATGGACACTTTTTAGAAGGGGTAATGTTTTAAAATCATCACCTTATAGATCAATAAACAAGAAAAACACATAAAACCTATGTTGGCAGTGGAGTGCAGTAAACTTTCATTTTAGGCCCCTTCTGAGAATCAGCCCCAGGACTATTCTTCTTCTTGTATCTTCCTGTCCTTCTGCCTTTCTTCTTCCTGTATCATCCTGTCCTTCTGCCTTTCTTCTTCTTGTATCTTCCTTCTTCCATCTGCTTCTCCTTCATCCTTTCTAATTGGTCACCTTTTTTTTTCATTGCTCTTCTTCTATCTTCCCTCTTCTGTTTTCCTCTTTCTGGCTGTCTTCTTCTTGTATCTTCATGTCCTTCTGCTTTTCCTCTTCTTGTATCGTCCTTCTTTATGTTCCTGTCCTGCCTTTCTTATTATTGTATCTTCCTGTCCTGCCTTTCTTCTTCTAGTATCTTCCTTCTTCATCTTCCTGTCCTTCTGCCTTTATTCTTCTTCTTGTATCATCCTTCTTTATCTTCCTGTCCTGCCTTTCTTCTTCTTGTATCTTCCTTCTTTATTTTCCTGTCCTTCTGCCTTTCTTCTTCATGCATCTTCCTTCATTATCTTTATGTCCTGCCTTTTTTTTCTTCCTGTATCATCCTTCTTCCATCTGCTTGTCCTTCATCCTTTCTATTTTGTTACCTTTTTTTCATTGCTCTTCTTCTATCTTCCCTCTTCTGTTTTTCTCTTTCTGGCTGTCTTCTTCTTGTATCTTCCCTCTTTATCTTCCTGTCCTTTTGCTTTTCCTCTTCTTGTATCGTCCTTCTTTATCTTCCTGTCCTGCCTTTCTTCTTCTTGTATCTTCCTTCTTAATTTTCCTGTCCTTCTGCCTTTCTTCTTCTTGCATCTTCCTTCATTATCTTCCTGTCCTCCTGCCTTTCTTCTTCTTGTATCTTCCTTCTTTATTTTCCTGTCCTTCTGCCTTTCTTCTTCATGCATCTTCCTTCATTATCTTTATGTCCTGCCTTTTTTTTCTTCCTGTATCATCCTTCTTCCATCTGCCTGTCCTTCATCCTTTCTATTTTGTTACCTTTTTTTCATTGCTCTTCTTGTATCTTCCCTCTTCTGTTTTTTCTCTTTCTGACTGCCTTCTTCTTGTATCTTCCCTCTTTATCTTCCTGTCCTTCTGCTTTTCCTCTTCTTGTATCGTCCTTCTTTATCTTCCTGTCCTGCCTTTCTTATTCTTGTATCTTCCTCTTCTTCTGCCTTTCTTCTTCTTGTATCCTCCTTCTTCCATCTGCCTCTCCTTCATCCTTTCTAATTGGTCACCTTTTTTTTTCATTGCTCTTCTTCTATCTTCCCTCTTCTGTGTTCCTCTTTCTGGAATTCTTCTTCTTGTATCTTCCTGTCCTGCCTTTCTTCTTCGTGTATCATCCTGTCCTTCTGCCTTTCTTCTTCTTGCATCTTCCTTCTATATTTTCCTGTCCTGCCTTTTCTATGTTCTTTTCTATTTTCCTGCAACTTGCCAATTGTAATTTCCTTCTTTATTTTTCTGTCCTTCTGCCTTTCTTCTTCATGCATCTTCCTTCATTATATTTATGTCCTGCCTTTTTTTCTTCCTGTATCATCCTTCTTCCATCTGCCTCTCCTTCATCCTTTCTATTTTGTTACCTTTGTTTTCATTGCTCTTCTATCTTCCCTCTTCTGTTTTCCTCTTTCTGGCTGTCTTCTTCTTGTATCTTCCTTCTTTATCTTCCTGTCCTGCCTTTCTTCTTCTTGTATCATCTTCTATCTTCCTGTCCTGTCTTTCTTCTTCCTGTATCATCCTTCTTCCATCTGCCTCTCCTTCATCCTTTCTATTTTGTTACCTTTTCTTTCATTGTTCTTCTTCTATATTCCTTCTTCAGTTTTCCTCCTTCTGTCTTCCTCCTCATGTCTTCCTCCTTCTGTCTTCCTCCTCATGTCTTCCTCCTGGCTTTCTTCTCTTTCTTCTTTCCTCGTTCTGCCTTCTTCTTCAGCACTGTGGATTTCACATCACATTTTTCGATTACATTTTATCACAGTGTTTGACTTTTTTTTTAAATCCTTGCAGAGCTTCAGGATAGACAATGCTGTATGTTTTTCCATGTGTTGCCAAGAATCACCCTGAATCTCAACTCTCTGTCATCCCCTTCCCCCTCCCCTCCTACTGCTCACATCAGCGAAAGGGCATTCTCACATGAATCATTACATGTTTAATATCGTGTCACCACAATCACCGAGTTTGAAGTTGTCTGACTTGGAACTTCATAACTCATCAAGAGACTATCTCAGTATTCTGGTGTATTTTGTGTCAATGACAGCGAATAAATCATTTTTAACCACGTTTGGGAAAAATAAATTAATTTGTCGCCTCTAACTTGCCACGTGTGCATCAAAATCATAAATTTATAATTAATTTCATATTTGTATTTTCTTGTGTAAATATGAAGAATGAAGGATCACAGTCTTGCTTCAAGTAAATATGCTTACCGGTAGTTAGAAGAATCGCAAATTTCGAGAAATTTTCAGATTTCTCTCCAGATTTTGATACTTCCTTTGTCCACGAGATCCAATTCGGAAATCCGAGGACAGATTTCGATGATATTCTTTAATTAGTCTGTGACAGTCCATCGTGGAAAATGGCATCATACAATGTATAAAATCGCTCCAAGTAACAAATTTGAAAACTACAGTACCTACAAAAGTGATGGATGGTGCATACTCACCTTCTGGTGCATCCTCCCCTTCCCTCCCACAACACCGTCCTCTTGCTCATCTCAAACGGCTTCATATTGGACTCTGAACAAGACAAGGCAGAATGTCTCAACTTGGTGTTTGCTTCGAAATCTGTACTCAATTCACGCTCTGTCCCCACATTACCCCTTCTTCCGCTGCATTCTTGTCTACATCTTACGCACCTAAAAAGGTTAAAAGGTTGACAAAGTTTTGTTGGCATCGACTCTCTCTGCTCGAGCTTCTCTCCTGTCTGCTCTCGTCAGTCTGTCCTCCTTTGGCCACCTGCCGTCTCCAAAAAGTCACAACCATTCACAAGAAGGGTGGAAAAACAGATCCACTCTCCATAACTGGCCAGCAAGCTTACTTCCAATTACATGTAAGTGAAGTCATGGAGTCCATCATCTTTACAGATATCAGACATGTGATCTTTTAAAACAGCCTGATCTCTGACCATTACTGAGGAGTATGTACCAGCCACTCAACTCTAAACATGCTGTTGCTGACTTTCAGCAATTGTCGGACACCTTAAATCTCAAGAGATCAGGAACGTCTTACCTGGACATATTGGCATTTGACAGTCTGTTGGTATCCTGATTCACTTGCCGAGCTTACTGCTTGCAGCATACAAGGTCGCCTTGATTGCTGGCTTACAGACTTCCTCAACTCACACAGTCAATGCAATGTTATCAATGAAACTCTTTCCTCTCCTCTCCCAGTGGAAGCAACAGGGATCATTCATTTCAATATTCAATCATCAGGTTTCAATCTCTCAATCCCACCTACCTGTCTGCGGCTTCCTAAATGCATCACCGGCATAAAGAGCAGAGTGCAATGATTACGTCGATAGTATCAAAACTAAAGAGTTGTCTTGACAATCAGTGAAAACTACTGGGAACTAGTTAATCAGTGAAAGTTTTCTTCACCACATGGAAATCTCCTTTTTGAGCAAAAGGAACAAATACGTCTCACTTCACTCAGCATCATGCTGCACACTGCTGCCTGAAAGGGGTCCCACAGCATGGTAATGCAGGATAAAGAAGAGAAAAGAGACATCTCATACATTTTTGGCTTCTTCAACTTCAGCTTGTTTTTTACATTTTCATTGTCAATCTGACGGTATGACAGACCTGAGCCTCGTCCTGGTGGAGGTGTTGCTCTCTTCATCAAAGACTCTATTCCTCACTCTCCATGCACTGCTCTCACTCCCCCACACCCCCAGGAATACCTCTGGCTTCGGCTTCCCCTCCACTCCCACCTCATGTTTATATGTGTACTGTACCGTCCATCGAACAGTGATGACTCCATCTACACCTCACTATCCGAAAACATGGACCATCTTCTATCTTCTCATCCAAACTCTATATTCCTCTTATGTGGTGACTTCAATTGCCATCACGCCAGTTGGCTAGGTGTGGGTACCTCTCTCACCTGCCATGGCACCTCAGCAAAAGCTTTCTGCGACTCATTGGGACTGACTCAATCGGTCAACTTCCCAACCCGGATCTCAACCAATGGTACTCCATCTCTTCTGGATCTGATTTTGACAAATTTCCCTGACAATATCTGCTGCTCTTCCTTCGCTCCAATTGGTTCTTCTGACCACGTCCTTGTCAAAGTGGACATCTCTCTGGCTGTTATCAGAGAACCACCTCACCGCCGTCGAGTCTGGCATTTCACTCAAGCCGACTGGCAGGGTCTCCGAGCAGCCATCAAACTTACAGACTGGTCTCCTATCACTACTTTCTCAAACATCAACTCATCCTGGGAATTCTTTCAAAGAAACTTGCTCTCCCTCATGCACAGATTTATCCCCTCTTGTGTTCAGTTGTCTTACCCTTCCTCCCGCCCTTGGTTTACTGAAGCATGTGGCGAGGCAGTTGTCCTGAAACAACTTGCCTTTGCCTCATGGAAAGCAAACCCAACTGAGGGCAATTTCAGTTCCTTCCACAAAGCTCGGAACAAGTGTGTATCTACCCTCAGGAGAGCCAGAAAACAACATCTTTCTCATCTCAAGTCTGAACTCTCAAACCTCTCTCCCTCCTCAAAATCCTGGTGGCGTTTAATCAAATCTGTTTCTGGTCAAATCAAAGAGCAGAGTGCAATGATGGCATCGAGAGTATCAACACCAAAGAGCTGTCTTGTCAAACAGTGAAAACTGCTGAAAACTAAAGTTAATCAATGAAAGTTTCCTGAACCACATGGAAAAGTCCATTTTGAGCAATAGGAACAAATATTTCTCACTCACCATCATGCTGCACATTGCTGCCTAAAAGGGGTCCCACAGCATGGAAATACAGGAAGAATAAAAAAGAGACGTACCTCATTTATTGCTTGGTGTACATTTTGACTTCTTCAACTTTTTCTTGTTTTTCACTTTTTATTGTGAATCTGTAAAAGAGAAATTATTTGACGATTTGGGAGATTTTGTCCAACACAGCTGAGCTATCATCAAAATACCAACAAGTGTAATTGTTTCATCGATAGCCTTTTGTGTTGCATTGTGGTTGCAGTCCATGTGTTATCTTGTCATGCAGTTGGGTTACGCGGTGCATCAGGCGTTGGCTGGCTCACTGAAAATGTGCAATTTCATATTATACCACGTATCCCCATTTTGTACGATCTTATTTCATTCTACAACCCATTACTTCAGCAAAGATAAATCCAAATAAAAATTAAACATTCCGTTCTTAAAAGTTTCTTCAAAAGCTTCGTTGGAGTGCTTAGTTAAGCCACTTGGTGAGCGCTCTTCCAGCTTCAATGGCGATTTAGCTGTTCGATACCAGAGTTGGGAAGGCAAAATAAATTAGATGCTACAATGAGTAAAAAATGTTTTCAGTTGTTACAAAGCAATGAATTGCCATGTCATGGCAGGATAGCCAAGAGGTACGCATGCTCGCTCGAAGCTGTCTAGCCTGGGTTCGAATCCTGACCCAGCTATAAACTGTCATCCCTGTGTTCCACAAGCAGGGCGATTCATCAATGTGTGTGTTGTCTCTCGGATGGACATTAAACTGGGCATCACATCCGCCGGAGTCTCCCCCTCTCCTCTCCCCATTCCCTCTCTCACTCCCAACCCCATCCCTCCCTCTCTCTCTTTCCCTTCCCACTCCTGTCTCTCTCTCTCTCTCTCTCTCTCTCTCTCTCTCTCTCTCTCTCTCTCTCTCTCTCTCTCTCTCTCTCTCTCTCTCTCTCTCTCTCTCTCTCTCTCTCTCTCCGACTCTCCCCCCATTCCTCTCCCCTCACTCTCTCTCCATCGCTCTCCTTCTCTCTCAACCACTCTCCTTCTCTGTCCACCACTCTCGCTCTCTCTCCTTCTCTCTCAACTACTCTCCTTCTTTCTACACCACTCTCCCACTCTCTCTCTCTCAACCGCTCTCCCACTCTCACTCTCTCTACCGCTCTCCCTCTCTCTCCACCGCCCTCCCTCTCTCTCCACCACTCTCCCTCTCTCTTCCAACCTCCCCACTTCCCCTTACTCCCTCTTTCCTCTGTTGAGGGGACTGTTAAGGACCGACAGTTTCGGTTTGGATTTAAACCTGCTTCCCCAAGGGGTAGCCTGTATGAATTGGATTCGGAGTGAGCTGACTAGAGGGGTGAAAAGGCCGCTGCATGTGTGCGCATGCATGCATGCAGGCAGGCCTTTGCAGGTAGATAGCGTGGGTTATAAATGCTCCCACCGACATTTTATATGGAACCCCGAGGTTAAAAAGAAAATGTTGCTTTTTGGGCACGTTTTATCACCCTTCCCTTCCCCTCACGCCATTTTCCCTTCCCATCACGCCATCTTCCCTTCCCCTCAAGTCACCTTCCCTTCCCCTCTCACCGCATTCCCTTCCCATCCCCTTGTGCCGTCTTCCCTTCCCCTCCCCTCACACAGCCTCCATTTCCCCTCACCCTGCCTTCCCTTCCAGTCCACACACCATGTTCTCTTCCCGTCACACTGCCTTACCTTTCCTTGCCCTTATCCTGCCTTTCCTTTCCTTCAAGCTGCCTTCCATAAACCTCCCCTCATGCTTACCTCATCCCAGACCCCCTCCCCTCTTCACCCCCAAGGACATCTCCAGGCGGGCTCCCCATGCTGTCTTAACATACTGTTTTAATTCACCTGATTTTTCATTCCTGTACAACCCCCCCCCCACCCCCCACCTTGCCCAGAAGTCCCACTACCAAACGCAAGTTGAGAATCCCTCCCCTCATGCTTACCTTTTCCCAAAACCCCTCCCCATCACCACTTCCTCTCCTCCTCTCTCCTCTCTCCCCGCACCCCATCCTCCTCGCTCCCACCCCCTCTTGGAGTGTAGAGCAATGTTTGATGAGGAGTCTCGCTTTACATCCGCCTTCCTCTCCCCCTCTGAGCTCCCCCACCCCTCCTCACTCCTTCCTTGCTCCCCTTCCAACTCCTCGCTCCTCCTCTATCTCCCACTCCCTCCCCCTTAATATTTCCATTGGCGATGTGACGGGTTGACGACAGGCTAGTACATTACTTATGGGCGCGCATGCATGTGCACGCACACACGCACGCGCGCGCGCACACACACACACACACACACACACACACACACACACACACACACACACACACACACACACACACACACGCACGCACGCACGCACGCACGCACGCACGCACGCACGCACGCACACACACACACACACACACACACACACACACACACACACACACACACGCACACACACACACACACACACACACTCTCTCTCTCTCCCATGCATCTTGGACTTTAAGGATCACATGTGCACTCTGTAAAGAACATTTAAACACAGAAAAATAACATAAAGACACTTAGCCAGAGGTTTGATGCGGTTACATAAAACAAACAAACAAACAAACAAACAAGCAGTCAAAGACTGGTACTTACGAAATCGTCAACTTGACCACTGACCTTGTCTAATAAAAGCTGTCTCGAGAAAACGTAGCGACGCAAACTACAAGTTTCTAAGATGATTCTGTACCAAACCATCAAAAATCGAATGTTTTGGATGTTTGACCTCACTGTGACCTTGACCTTTGACCGATTTTGACCAAACTCTAATCAGCGCTCGCCACCAGCCTCCTGAATCACGTGGTGTAATTTGACATTGGTAGCTTCTTCCGTTCTCGAGTTATCTGTACCAAACCATCAAAAATCGAATATATGAGACCTTGCTGTGACCTTGACCTTTGACCGATTTTGACCAAAATTTAATCAGCACTAGCCATCACCCTCCTGAATCATGTGGTGCAATTTGACATTGGTAGCTTCTTCCATTCTCGAGTTATCGTTCCTACAAACAAACAAATAAACAAACAAGCAGTCATAGACTGGTACTGACGAAATCGTCAACTTGACCTCTGACCTTCTCTAATAAAAGCTGTCTCAAGAGAAGGTAGCGACGCAAACCAGAAGTTTCTCCGATGATTCTGTACCAAACCATCAAAAATCGAATGTTTTGGATGTTTGACCTCACTGTGACCTTTACCTTTGACAGATTTTGACCAAAATCTAATCAGCGCTAGCCATCACCCTCCTGAATCACGTGGTGTAATTTGACATTCGTAGCTTCTTCCGTTCTCGAGTTATCTGTACCAAACCATCAAAAATCGAATATTTGACCTCAATGTGACCTTGACCTTTGACCGATTTTAACCAAAATCTAATCAGCACTAGCCTTCACCCTCCTGAATCACATGGTGTAATTTGACATTCGTAGCTTCTTTCGTTCTCGAGTTATCGTGCCTACAAACAAACAAACAAACAAACAAGCAGTCATAGACTGGTACTTACGAAATCGTCAACTTGACCTCTGACCTTGTCTAATAAAAGCTGTCTCGAGAGAAGGTAGCGACGCAAACCAGTAGTTTCTACGATGATTCTGTACCAAACCATCAAAAATCGAATGTTTTGGATGTTTGACCGCACTGTGACCTTGACCTTTGACCAGTTTTGACCAAAATCTAATCAGCGCAAGCCATCACCCTCCTGAATCACGTGGTATAATTTGACATTAGTAGCTTCTTCCGCTCTCGAGTTATCTGTACCAAACCATCAACAATCGAATATTTGACCTCACTGTGACCTTGACCTTGGACCGATTTTGACCAAAATCTAATCAGCACTAGCCATCACCCTCCTGAATCACGTGGTGTAATTTGACATTGGTAGCTTCTTCCGTTCTCGAGTTATCGTGCCTACAAACAAACAAACAAACAAACAAACAAACAGAAACAGAAGGCATCAATATACTTACGAAATCTTTAGATTTCATAAGTAACAATAAATAAAAAAACGATCATTTGTCCTGAACGGGGGAATACACACCAGTTTTTGAGGCCATTCCAGGTCCCACATTAATCCAATACCAAAATATATCGATCCTATGATAGAGCCAGTTGTCTGTGTGTCTGTCACCATTTTCCTCAGAGATGCCTGAACTTATCTTCATCAACCTTTGAGGGGTTCGTCAAGGAGTGTCAGGGAGTGTTTTAGACAAAAAATTGAAATATTTGGAAAAAGGTCGATTTTGGGTGGATTAAAAAAAAATTCTCTCGACAGTGCCTGTTCTTTTAAACCTTTGCAACGCCTGTTCACCATTAATCTACAAGGTGTTTACAAAGTCCCATTACCCCTCTGCAGAACCCAATGAGTGAATATAATGAACACACAAGAGGTATAAATGTAAACTCTGAATACACAAGAATATTATTGTCATAAAATCAAGATGTAAAAATTAACAAACATATACAAAATGTACCAGGGTAGATGATGATTTGGGGGTTGGGGGGGGTAGAGGGAAGGGGTGAGTTAATAGGACTTTGAAGCCACCCTGTACAGTGCAGTACATTGCCCCATGTGCAAAGTAAATGTTGCAATCTCTTGGTTTTGGGTCTCTTGGTCACTTGACTGTTACAATAATACCAAAGGGTTTCCAAAAATCTCATGACATTGTTAGTTGGACAGGTGACAGTGACAGGTCTCTATATCGTGCCTAAGCCTTTGTTGTCATGTGAAACGGAATACTAAATGATCCCCGACCCCATTCCTTTGTGGGTATTGGGAAGTGTTTTCGCATCCCACAAAAAAAAAAACGACCGGGTAACACTGGGTAGCCCAACTCATCATTGATATTGAAATATTGGTAAACTCTACCTCTATTATACACTTCCGCTCCAGCATGGGGGAATTTTGCCTGCGTGAGTCACCCTGGGGTGTCCTGCTTTTCCATCCATCCCCAATGCAAGAGTTTTATGAGTGGGTAATATGTTTCAGGAAGTGAAGCATCGTTGATATTTCCCTCCAATAATACAACAGAGTTTTGTTAAAAATGCCTGCAATGAACATGTCAAATATTGGATGAATGTGCATGCACAAATTTAGGGCAGGTGGGTTTTTAGCAGTTTGATGACAATCGTCCTGGATTTTTATTTTCAATATTGTACTTTTACTAAAACGAACCCAGGTTTAAGTTCAACCAAATTTTAGATCAAAGCGTTGAGGATATGTTTCGCGATATGAATCATCATTGCCATTACCAGATTAAGGGAAGCCTTGCTTGCAGACAACACTTTTTTTGCAGATAGAAGCTGTGCTTCAAAATCATCTACTCTTCGTTGAGTTGCTGTGAGAGTCTCATGGTAATGCTTCTTCGAACTTTCCATCTGATGATGCAAACTGCAAGATCCAGCACACAACATGTGAGGGAACAATGTACATCACAATATACACGACGGTGAATGTACATCGTTTATACCAATAACAACAAATATATCAATGGAAGGAAAACTGAGAAAAGTAAAGATGGGCCTTGCTATGCCAACGTACCTTTCCAGAGACTGTGAAAGCTGATCACCACGAGACTTCTCTGCTTCCAACGCTCTCTGTGCTCGAGCGTGTTGTTGATACAGAGATTCATTATTTCGCTCTGCGATTGTACGCGATACCCTTTCAATCTTCAACTGTAAATTGACTTCACTTAGTTGCACCTGACAACAGCATACACTGTTCGGGTCACTCCATCCTCAAATTGGTGAAACACATTTGCTTTTCCCATTTACCTCCGAGTCCCAACAGCGACAGAAACTATTATTCCAACATTAAAGTGTAAATTTTAGTTTTCGGTTATTATTAAACTCATACGAAAGGGTAAAAACCCGATGTTGATCAGGTGACAACTATTTTTTGAATAGCCCACTCCCAGTGAACACCCAAGTAAAAACAACATGGAAGGACTGGAGTCTCATTAGTTTGTCTCCATGGCTTTCAGACGTGAATTATCAAAAGCCATTCATTGTACTGTGAGAAGCTACGAGAAGAAGACAGTCAGACATAAACTCACCTGAAATTTACGGAGAAGCTCACTGGGTGGACGACACTGTTCCAGTTCAACAGCCTGACTCTGTATGAGCTTTGCCTGCTTCAATATCTTTACATCTGCTTCGTTGATTTGACGATGCAGAATGTTTATCCTCTTCTCTTGTTCCTGCTGCATTTTCAAATCATCAATTTGCGATACACAATATGAACATGTCACCTTACATAAATCAGGGGTCTGTGCACCAGAATGTGTGCATATGATATTTGCACATTTTCAAAACATATTTACGTGGGCAACACATTATTTTGTATGTACTAACATGGATCAATGTGCATGGACAAACATGATGTCCATGCAGACATAGACAAGTTTATTTGAAAAATTAAAAAAACAGGTGTACCTGCTGGACACACGGGCATGGATGACGTGCACACATAAATGATACACATACATCAATGAAGTGCAAACAATCATTACCAGTTTGTACGAAGTCTCCTTTGCCAACATGTCTTTCTTTGAAAAGTGAAGCTGAGCTTCCAAATCAGCAACTCTTCGTTGATATGCTGCGAGCTTCTCCTGAAATTGTTTCTCCGATTTTGAAATTTCATTCTGCAACCTGCAAGATTCAGCACACAGCATGTTCGGGAACAATTTACATCACAAGATACACTACGGTAACTGAACGAGCAAAAATAAACAACATTTACACAACAAACCACAAACATATCAATGGGAGGGAGACAGAAGAATTTAAATGTGCTTTGCTGTGCCTACGTACCTTTCCAGAGACGGTGAAAGCAAATCACCACGAGTATTTTCTTTCTCCAATGCATGCTTTTGCTGAGCGTGCTGTTTCTGCAGGGGTTCATTTTGTCCTTGTGTGATTGTGCGCGACACTATTTCAAACTTCAACTGTGAATCGGCTGCATTTAGTTGAACCTGCCAATCACATACACTGTTAGGGTCACCCACATCCTCAAACCGGAGAAATACTGTGCATTTCTTTTACCCATTTATCGCTGAGCCACAGCAGTCACAGAAACTATTATTCTGATACAAAAGTGTACATTTTTGAGTGAATTTATTCTGAAACTAATACTAAAGGGGAAATAACCTCTTCTTGATCAGATGTCAGTTATTTTTTGAATAACCACTGCCAGTCGACACCAATGTAAAAACAAACATGGAAGGAGTGCAGTCTCATGATAGAGTTGTGGGTTTGTAAAACCGGCGCTCCTCTAAGGTAATGGCACACAACATACAGTGATCCCAAGGCAGTTATTTCTTTAGTATGTGTTCATTTAGTTATTTCCACATGTCTAGTGGGTAAATGGGAAAGATGCATTGCATCAGGCATTTACTTCGATCTTCATTCCTCTATTCTTTCATATCTTTCAATCCTTTACCTTATTTTACCTCTTACACAAACCACGCAAGAAAGCACCTCATGGAGAACAGCAGCGGTGCCAGGAATGCGAAGCAAAGTCAGATTTATTTGCATCTGCACGTCATTTCGCCTTCAAAACTGCATGCCAAAGCTCAACTGCTGCCTCGGCTCAGAATCTCATGCTCACCATAACGTTATAACGCTCACTATAACCACTCCACACATCCTCTAAAATCCCCACAATGTCCGTCCACGCCTTCACTGCAAACGCCACAGTTACAAACATCTCCTCCAACCTCTTCACCACATAACGAAGTTCAAATGGAGTGCAGCACACGTTCAGGGCCAGAGAGCGCTCCCGAAACTCGAGGCCCAAGTTAATCTCGGAGCTCCGGTGCATGGCCCGGCGTAAGGTCGAATGAAGCCATTCAATGAGTGCGAGGCCTGGCAGGATGTGGCTGTGGTGCGAGGCGATTGCTTTGCACCAATGGTGGAGCTCAGAAACACCTACAGCATTGTTTGATCCGGTTTTCAGCTCCTCCCTTGCTCGGGAGCCCATAAAAGGGGCAACTCAGCGAACAATTGAGACAGACATCACCAGACTTCAGCAGACTGGGCAGGCTTCACTTCACCTCTCGAGGCGGTCATACTGTACGAGAGCTCTCCAGCGCCCGAGCGGATCTCGCCACGAGTCAGCACGAGCGACAGGAGAGGACGGAGCAGCCAAGCGAGGAGATCAGGTGGAACAAGCAATTGCCAGAACGAGCAGGGACCACCTCAGGTCACTTACGCTCAGTGTTCGACTACATCCAGCAGTCAACATTTACATGTGCAGACTCTTACACAATTCCGTTCAGCTCTTTCTCTTATGCATCTTCTCTCCCATCTATCTCTCGTCCAGTGTGGATGCACAAGGGCAATAGGCGAGGGCAAGTCCCAAACAACTGTTCTTTTCAGTGTGACCTCACCGATTCGCATCACTCACACGTTCGTCTCATACCACGCTGCACTAAACTCACACCTCTCACTCTGACACCACAGACACCTTCAGTTTTCCTCCCTCCTCTCCCTTCCTTAGCGTTTGGGTTGCAACGGTCCACCGACCATGCCAGGTACCAAGAGGTTGTTATTCCTCAACTGTATTTCTGGGCTATCTCTATTTTCCTCAGTTGTGTGTCGGATGGCACCTGTTAAGTATCATGCACCCAGCTCGTTTTGGTCTGAGGGCGTGATTCCCCAATAAGGCGATCATGTCTTCCGAGTTACATGGTAGTCAGACAGAGGACACTGGGTCACGTGTTCAAATTATTGACATTCGCGGTCGATTGATAATCTGCCACGGCACTAACTTATTTGCGTGTGATGGCCAGTGATTCCCGGGAGAAACCAGGGATATCACCACGCTCGTTGTACCCTCGCGAACCTGGGTCCGCGACAATAGTTTGTCTCCATGGCTTTTAGAGGTGAATTACTGAAGGCCATTAATTGCACTGTGAGAAGCCATGAGAAGACAGTCATACATAAACTCACCTGAAGTTTGCTGATACGCTCAATGTGAGGTCGACTCAGTTCCAGTTCAACAGCCTGACTCTGTATGAGCTTGGATTGCTTCGATATCTTTATATCTGCTTCGTTGATTAGACGATGCAGATATTTAATTCTCATGTCTTGTTCCTGCCACAACATTATCAAACCATCGCTTTGTGATACACAACATAAATACGTGACGTTGCATAAACTGTCAATGTCTGCACCGGAATGTGTGCATATTATCTTTGCACACTTTCAAAACATGTGTATGTGGGCAACACATTATTTTGAATGTACCTACATGGATGAGTGTTCATGGACAAACAAGATCTCTCGGCACACAAATACAAGCGTACTTGAAAAATGCAAACACAGATGTACCTGATTGACGCACACATCTGGATGATGTGCACACATTAATAATGCACATGCATGGTTGAAATGCAAATATAATCGTTACCAGTTTGAACGAAGTCTCCTTTGCCAATAAGTCTTCCTTCTCCTGAAGCAGTTTGTCTGACTTTGCCTTTTGATACCGCAAACTGCAAGATCCAGCACACGACACGTTTGGGAACAATACACATCACAAGATACACTACAGTAACTAAACAAGTGAAAATAAATATCATTTGCACAACAAACCACAAAGAAACCAACTGAGGGAAGACTACGAAGAGTTAAAATGAGCCATGTTATGCCTACGTACCTTTCCAGAGATTGGAAAAGCCGATTGCCACGTGTCTTCTCTTCCTGGAGGGCACTCTTTGCCAGGGCAAGTTTATCCACGAGTAACAGACGTTTCCTCTCTGTGATTATGTGTGAAGATCTTTCTTTGTTCAACAATGAATCAAGATTTTTTAGGTCAACCTGCCATTGGAACATACCGTTAGGGTCACCTCCATTGCAAAACCGGTAAGGTACATTTGTTTTTCACAAGTCTTTCACAAATTGGCTGGTTGGGCCCGTTGATGGACTGAAAGCAACTTGTACAGGAATTTGAAAGTAATTCAGAGTGCCAGAATTCATACACCCGTGACATGAAGGACTGAGGTATTAGAACAGATCAGTGTAGTATGTATGAATTGAAATCCAAGAAGATTAAGAAATATAGGACAAGCCAACACATCGTATGGGATTTGACCGAAGAATCGAGCCACCTGATTGAATGGGATTCTTCAAGAGTGTCCCACGATTAAATGTCACGGCCTCAGTTCATCTTGGTTAGCCATGTTGCAACTTGAGAATAAAATTTGATGCTCAAAGTTTGGGGGAAACGGGGGGGGGGTGGGGTTCGCTCCCTACACCCCTGATCCGAATCCTGTGAATCTCGTGTAGAGGCGGAGGGGCCCAATCGCACTCCTGATCACCAATTGTTGTGGGGCCGAGTATCGGTGGCGAGCACGACCGCAAGGTGGAGCAGTAGAGTCGGCTCCACCGAACACCCGGGATTTATAGGTCGTCATCCCGGATAACTCTGGAGCCGACGGGTCCCCTATCGGACCGAAGATCGCCAATAGATCGACCGCGTGGGATAGGGTCGATTGCCAATTTCAATTTTCCTAAATACCCACATCGTCCAAACTACCGGGGAAATTCAACCTCGGCAGGATGTGCGCGATCCGGGCCGTTACCGAGCCGGATCCGAGCCGCACCCAGAGCGGAGAATACTAGAATCCTGCCGGGCCGATTGCACAATTACGGCAACAATGAAGCCTCCTAGTTCCCGTTCGCAGCGTGGTAAACCAATGATAGAAACACAGAAACGAGCTGATACATTTAAGAAAATGGATATTTATTTACAATAGGCAGGGCGGGGCACACAGAAGAGCAGAGTTATCCGACTATAAAAGAAATGGAAATTTATACACAAGCACTTTTGCAGTTGCTACTTAAAGACGGGCCCACAAAAATACACACACACCCAAAAGAAATGGACCTTAGTGGTCTTTATTGAAGGCTTCCAGCTCGAGGAGAGGTGAGCTGGAGACCAGAGCCTGTGCTTGGACCTGTCCACCTCGTGTGGTCTTCGACGATCCGGCTCGGCGGGACTCAAACCCGCAACACGATGCCGCTCCAAGCACCAGATACCACACTCCCTAACCGGCCACGCACCAATCGACCAAGACCAAGGAGAAGATCAGAGGCGATGATGATCCAGCGCGGAGGGACTCCAACCCGCAACACGATGATGATGACCACCACGACGACCACCACCACGACGACCTCCAACACCACGACCACTTTTACCACCACAACCCTATTACCATCACGACCCTTTTACCACCAAAACCCTTTTACCACCCTTGCTCCCAGCCTGGCGTTTCTTTATATTTCTTTTTCCTCCGGGGTGAGCAAATCGCCGTCTGAGGCGCTCTCCACCCTCATTGGACTGGGCGTCATGGGAAAGTCGCTCTCTGTGGCGTGATTGGACAAGGGGCACGCCCCTGCCTTCCTGGGCGGAGTCCCGGTCTGAGGTGATGGAAATCTCCGCCCACGTACGTGGCCGAACGCACGTGGGCAATGGCGTCTGTGTGTGAAGTGAAGTGAAGGAGGTTTGTTGTAAACGAAGCTCCACAGCTAACACATGTAATTCCCGTTAAACACAGGTAGGGGGCCCTAACTATAAACACACACCGATATAATTGTTCGATAAGGACCTGTATGTTGAGTGCAGTAAGATTCCAAATTCGTAACAATACAAGTGTACTTGAAAAATGCAAACACAGATGTACCTGATGGACGCACACATATGGATGATGTGCACAAATAAATGATGCACATGCATCAATGAAGTGCAAATAATCATTACCAGTTTGTACGAAGTCTCCTTTGCCAACATGTCTTTCTTTGAAAAGTGAAGCTGAGCTTCCAAATCAGCAACTCTTCGTTGATATGCTGCGAGCTTCTCCTGAAATTGTTTCTCCGATTTTGAAATTTCATTCTGCAACCTGCAAGATTCAGCACACAGCATGTTGGGGAACAATTTACATCACAAGATACACTACGGTAACTGAACGAGCAAAAATAAACAACATTTACAGAACAAACCACAAATATATCAATGGGAGGGAGACAGAAGAATTTAAATGGGCTTTGCTGTGCCTACGTACCTTTCCAGAGACTGTGAAAGCAAATCAGCACGAGTATTTTCTTTCTCCAATGCATGCTTTTGCTGAGCGTGCTGTTTCTGCAGGGGTTCATTTTGTCCTTGTGTGATTGTGCGCGACACTATTTCAAACTTCAACTGTGAATCGGCTGCATTTAGTTGAACCTGACAATCACATACACTGTTAGGGTCACCCACATCCTCAAACCGGAGAAATACTGTGCATTTCTTTTACCCATTTATCGCTGAGCAACAGCAGTCACAGAAACTATTATTCTGATACAAAAGTGTAAATTTTTGAGTGAATTTATTCTGAAACTAATAATAAAGGGTAAATATCCTCTTCTTGATCAGATGTCAGTTATTTTTTGAATAACCACTGACAGTCGACACCAATGTAAAAACAAACATGGAAGGAGTGCAGTCTCATGATAGTGTTGTGGGTTTGTAAAACCGGCGCTCCTCTGAGGCAATGGCACACAACATACAGTGATCCCAAGGCAGTTATTTCTTTAGTATGTGTTCATTTAGTTATTTCCACATGTCTAGTGGGCAAATGGGAAAGATGCATTGCATAGGGCATTTACTTCGATCTTCATTCCTCTGTTCTTTCATATCTTTCAATCCTTCACCTTATTTTACCTCTTACACAAACCACGCAAGAAAGCACCTCATGGAGAACAGCAGCGGTGCCAGGAATGCGAAGCAAAGTCAGATTTATTTGCATCTGCGCGTCATTTCGCCTTCAAAACTGCATGCCAAAACTCAACTGCTGCCACGGCTCAGAATCTCATGCTCACCATAACGTTATAACGATTTCTATAACAAATCCACACATCCTCTAAGATCCCCACAATCTCCGTCCACGCCTTCACTGCAAACGCCAGAGTTACAAACATCTCCTCCAACCTCTTCACCACATAACGAAGTTCGAATGGAGTGCAGCACACGTTCAGGGCCAGAGAGCGCTCCCGAAAATTGAGGCCCATGTGAATCTCGGAGCTCCGGTGCATGGCCAGGCGAAAGGTGGAATGAAGCCATTCAATGAGTCCGAGGCCTGGCAGGATGTGGCTGTGGTGCGAGGCGATTGCTGTGCACCAATGGTGGTGCGAGGCGATTGCTGTGCACCAATGGTGGAGCTCAGAAACAACGACAGCATTGTTTGATCCGGTTTTTACCTCCTCCCTTGCTCGGTAGCTCATGAAAGGGGCAATTCAGCGAACAATTGAGACAGACATCACCAGACTTCAGCAGACAGCAGATTTCGGCAGACTGGGCAGGCTTCACTTCACCTGTTGAGGCGGTGATACTGTACGAGAGCTCTCCAGCGCCCGAGCGGATCTCGCCACGAGTCAGCACGAGCCACAGGAGAGGGCGGAGCAGCCAAGCGAGGAGATCAGGTGGAACAAGCAATTGCCAGAACGAGCAGGGACCACCTCAGGTCACTTACGTTCAGTGTTCGACTACATCCAGCAGTCAACATTTACATGTGCAGACTCTTACACAATTCCGTTCAGCTCTTTCTCTTATGCATCTTCTCTCCCATCTATCTCTCGTCCAGTGTAGATGCACAAGGGCAATCGGCGAGGGCAAGTCCCAAACAACTGTTCTTTTCAGTGTGACCTCACCGATTCGCATCACGCACACGTTCCTCTCACACCACGCTGCACTAAACTCACACCTCTCACTCCGACACCACAGACACCTTCAGTTTTCCTCCCTCATCTCCCTTCCTTAGCGTTTGGGTTGCAACGGTCCGCCGACCATCCCAGGTACCAAGAGGTTGCTGTTCCTCAACTGCATTTATCTATCTGGGCTATCTCTAATTTTCCTCAGTTGTGTGTGTCGGATGGTGCCTGTTAAGTATCATGTACCCAGCTCGTTTTGGTCTGAGGGCGTGATTCCCCAATAAGGCGATCACGTGTTCCGAGTTAAATGGTAGTCAGACAGAGGACACTAGGTCACGTGTTCACATTATTGACATTCACGGTCGATTGACGATCCGCCACGGCACTAACTTATTTGCGTGTGATGGCCAGTGATTCCCGGGAGAAACCAGGGATATCTCCACCCTCATTGTACCCTTGCAACCCTGGGTCCGCAACAATAGTTTGTCTCCATGGCTTTAAGAGGTGAATTATTGAAGGCTATTAATTGCACTGTGAGAAGCCATGAGAAGACAGTCATACATAAACTCACCTGAAGTTTGCTGAAACGCTCAATGTGAGGTCGACTCAGTTCCAGTTCAACAGCCTGACTCTGTATGAGCTTGGATTGCTTCGATATCTTTATATCTGCTTCGTTGATTAGACGATGCAGATATTTAATTCTCATGTCTTGTTCCTGCCACAACATTATCAAACCATCGCTTTGTGATACACAACATAAATGCGTGACGTTGCATAAACTGTCAGTGTCTGCACCGGAATGTGTGCATATTATCTTTGCACACTTTCAAAACATATGTATGTGGGCAACACATTATTTTGAATGTACCTACATGGATGAGTGTTCATGGACAAACAAGATGTCTCTGCACACAAATACAAGCGTACTTGAAAAATGCAAACACAGATGTACCTGATTGACGCACACATATGGATGATGTGCACACATTAATACTGCACATGCATGGTTGAAATGCAAATATAATCATTACCAGTTTGAACGAAGTCTCCTTTGCCAACAAGTCTTCCTTCTCCTGAAGCAGTTTGTCTGACTTTGCCTTTTGATGCCGCAAACTGCAAAATCCAGCACACGACACGTTTGGGAACAATACACATCACAAGATACACTACAGTAACTAAACAAGTGAAAATAAATATCATTTGCACTACAAACCACAAAGAAACCAACTGAGGGAAGACTACGAAGAGTTAAAATGAGCCACGTTATGCCTACGTACCTTTCCAGAGATTGGAAAAGCCGATTGCCACGTGTCTTCTCTTCCTGGAGGGCACTCTTTGCCAGGGCAAGTTCATCCACGAGTAACAGACGTTTCCCCTCTGTGATTATGTGTGAAGATCTTTCTTCGTTCAACAACGAATCAAGATTTTTTAGGTCAACCTGCCATTGGAACATACCGTTAGGGTCACCCCCATTGCAAAACCGGTAAGGTATATTTGTTTTTCACAAGTCTTTCACAAATTGGCTGGTTGGGCCCGTCGATGGACTGAAAGCAATTTATACAGGAATTTGAAAGTAGTTCAGAGTGACAGAATTCATATACACGTGACATGAAGGACTGAGGTATGAGAATAGATCAGTGTAGTATGAATTCAAATCCAAGAAGATCAAGAAATATAGGACAAGCCAACACATCGTATGGGATTTGACCGAAGAATCGAGTCACCTGATTGAATGGGAATCTTAAAGAGTGTCCCACGATTAAATGTCCCTGCCTCAGCTCATCTTGGTTAGCCATATTGCGACTTGAAAATATAATTTGACTCGCATAACCCACGCTCTGTGCGACATGTTGGGGTGGGTGTGTTTGAGAAAGGAACTGATGCAGAGTATCAGTAGTAATTTTACTTTAATGCAGTAAGTGGAATACAATGTTCAAAGTACTTCTTGATACACAATGTTTTTGGTTATAGCATTGTCATTGTGGAACCCTTGTTTTGTAGTTGGTATAATTTGCACCGTAATGTCCGAGAACCGACGTGATCGTGAGAAGGCAACATATAGCCGACCGTGGCTGAACACCGGCTGTGGAAGATATAACCCAACTTTATCAAAGATTTGGCCTTGCGCTTTGTTTATAGTCATGCAGTAGCTGGCTCTTACTGGAAACTGATTCTTTTGTTCTTTCAAGAATGAATGGCAAGTTCACATCTGATGGGGCCAGTTTGATTCGTGGTATCAACACACAGGCACGATTTCACTGTTTCAGAACCATTTTATTTACTTTTTTTTGTACCATGCACCTCACATGGTCTTTGAGATAATGTAAGCCGAATATCACATTACTCGAGCGCAGAACAAAGTCGAAGATAGCGCGACACGAAACCACAAACTCGGAAATAATATACAAGATGCTTGCAATTTGGGGGAAACGGGGGGGGGGTTGCTCCCTCCACCCCTGATCCGAATCCCGTGAATTTCGTGGAGGCGGAGGGGCCGAATCGCACTCCTGAACACCAATTGTTGTGGGGCCGAGTTTCGGTGGCGAGCACGACCGCTAGGTGGAGCAAAAGAGTCGGCTCCACTGAACACCCAGAATTTATAGGTCGTCACCCCGGATAACCCTGGAGCCGATGGGTCCCTTATCTTATCGGACCGAAGATCGCCAATAGTTCAACCGCGTGGGATAGGGTCGATTGCCAATATCAATTTACCGAAATACCCACGTCGTCCAAACTACCAGGGAAATTCATCCTCGGCAGAATCTGCGCGATCCAGGCCGTTACCGAGCCGGATCCAAGCCGTACCCCGAGCGGAGAGTACTAGAATCCTGCCGGGCCGATTGCACGATTACGGCAACAATGAAGCCTCCCAGTTCCCATTCGCAGTGTGGTAAACCAATGATAGAAACACAGAAACGATCTGATACATTTTAACAAAATGGAGATTTGTTTACAACAGGCAGGGAGGGGCACACAGAAGAGCAGAGTTATCCGACTATAAAATAAATGGAAATTTATGCACAAGCACTTATACAGTTGCTACTTAAAGACGGGCACACACACAGACACCCAAACCCAAAAGAAATGGACCTTAATCGTCTTTATTGAAGGCTTCCAGCTCGAGGACAGGTGAGCTGGAGACCAGAGCCTGTACTTGGACCTGTCCACCTCGTGTGGTCTTCGACCATCCGGCTCGGCGGGACTCGAACCAGCAACACGATGCTGCTACAAGCACCAGGTACCGCACTCCCCAACCGGCCACGCACCAACCGACCAAGACCAAGGAGAAGATAAGAGGCAACGATGATCCAGCTCGGCGGGACTCAAACCCGCAACACGATGATGATGACCACCACGACGACCACCACCATGACGACCTCCAGCACCACGACCCCTTTTACCACCACGACCCTTTTACCACCCTCGCTCCCAGCCTGGCGTTTCTTTATATTTATTTTTCCACCAGGGTGGGCAAATCGCCGTCTGAGGCGCTCTCCACCCTCATTGGACTGGGCATCATGGGAAAGTCGCTCTCTGTGGCAATCTCAATCCCATTGGCCGGGGTGCATTGGGAAAGTCGCTCTCTGTGGCGTGATTGAACAAGGGGCACGCCCCTGCCTTCCTGGGCGGAGTCCCGGTCTGAGGCGATGGAAATCTCCGCCCACGCATGTGGCCGAACGCACGTGGGCAATGGCGTCGGTGTGTGAAGTGAAGTGAAGGAGGTTTCTTGTAAACGAAGCTCCACAGCACACACGTGTAATTCCCGTTAGACACAGGTAGGGGGCCCTAACTATAAACACACACTTATGCTTCAGTCACATTTGGCTCGGCGGCCGTAGGGTCTAAAAAATCTCCGGCCACTAGCAATTATAGGGTGGCCACAGTATTTCCACAGTCACACAATGTAGCAGTCACATGTGTTTTATTTTTGGGTAGCCGCACAGGGTATTTAGAAATTGTGGAGACCGAAAACGTGGGGGTGCCGTACGGTCTTTGATTTGATGTCGCACGGTGACCTCAGGGCGTCCCTGCGGCGGCCATAGAATTTTCAAGGCAGACGCAAGGTTGCCTCAAGGTGCCCGCAAGGCGACCGCAGGGGGGCCCTAAGGCGAACATGGAAATAGTGCGGCCGCCGTAACTTTTTGGGGGTTGGCAAAATTCATTTTTCATTGATAAGAGCCTACGGAAAACGCACGGATAACGCAAGCCCACCGTACGCCCTACGTACGGTCGACGTGGAACACATCTACGTCATGGCTACGGCTTGTCGAATTGCTACGGCAAACCTAGAAATGAAAAAAAGTTATAACTCCACGCATTAATTCCACGGAGACCCCTACGAAGGGCCACCCTGAGGCCACCTCAGAAACTTTGCGGCCAGCGCACGTTTCTGTCAATTCAGGGGGGGGTACGGCCGCCGTAACCTAGCCGAAGAGCAAATGTGACTCATGCTTTACCGATATAACTGTTCGATAAGGACCTGAATGTTGAGTGCAGTAAGCTTCCAAATTCGTAACAATACAAGTGTTCTTGAAAAATGCAAACACAGATGTACCTGATGGACGCACACATCTGGATGATGTGCACACATTAATACTGCACATGCATGGTTGAAATGCAAATATAATCATTACCAGTTTGAACGAAGTCTCCTTTGCCAACAAGTCTTCCTTCTCCTGAAGCAGTTTGTCTAACTTTGCCTTTTGATGCCGCAAACTGCAAGATCCAGCACACGACACGTTTGGGAACAATACACATCACAAGATACACTACAGTAACTAAACAGGTGAAAATAAATATCATTTGCACTACAAACCACAAAGAAACCAACTGAGGGAAGACTACGAAGAGTTAAAATGAGCCATGTTATGCCTACGTACCTTTCCAGAGATTGGAAAAGCCGATTGCCACGTGTCTTCTCTTCCTCGAGGGCACTCTTTGCCAGGGCAAGTTCATCCACGAGTAACAGACGTTTCCCCTCTGTGATTATGTGTGAAGATCTTTCTTCGTTCAACAACGAATCAAGATTTTTTAGGTCAACCTGCCATTGGAACACACCGTTAGGGTCACCCCCATTGCAAAACTGGAAAGGTACATTTGTTTTTCACAAGTCTTTCACAAATTGGCTGGTTGGGCCCGTCGATGGACTGAAAGCAATTTATACAGGAATTTTCAAGTTGTTCAGAGTGACAGAATTCATATACACGTGACATGAAGGACTGAGGTATGAGAATAGATCAGTGTAGTATGAATTAAAATCCAAGAAGATTAAGAAATATAGGACAAGCCAACACATCGTATGGGATTTGACCGAAGAATCGAGTCACCTGATTGAATGGGAATCTAAAAGAGTGTCCCACGATTAAATGTCCAATACCAAGGAGAAGCATCCTCATTTAGATGACGGTTAAGTGGATTTGCATGATGTCCCTTTCTCAATGTGCAAGCTTGTAGACAATCATGCAAATCACATCAGATGGTTAAAAACTCCTTCGCTCTTAACCCCAAAATCTCGTTTGAAGGATTATTTAGAAACGTGCTTGAAAGCAAATCCTCGTGATTGTTCTGTGGAATCCAAGTCAAACAAAGAAAAGGTGACTTACCTTAAACCTGTCCAGAATTTTCCGATTGAGGTTTACAGAAGACTGAAACTTATTGGTCTTCTCAGTTACGAACTTGGCCTGGATTGATTTATTTTCTGCCATCTTTTCAAGTTTAAGTTGGAGATCATCAATGATCCTCTTTTGTTGCTGCCAAGACATTAATCAAATCATCATTTATCTGCAGCTTCAGGTGAAAGGTATTTGCTGCATGTTGCATCGAATAAACAATTCATGTGTGCACGGAGACGTAGATGATGTGTACAATCGGAATTTGTGCAAATGAGATCTACATACTTAAACAACATATGTACATGAACTAAATATGTATTTATATGTAGGTCCAGGAATGAGTATAAATGGATAATCATAATTTACCGACATCCAGAGCCAAGTGCACTTCAATAATGCGCATACATGAATGATTTGCAAAAATATACGAAAATAGATGTACCTGAATAACGCACACTTATGGACGAGAAGTACACATAAATAATGCGCCTGCATTGATGAGGTACAAACATAGATGTACATATTCATGGATTGACATGGATACATGCACAAAGCATAAATGATGTGCATCAATGGATGACAGACAGACATCGATGCTGAGCATTCAGGGATAATGTGCAAATATAATATGATATGATAATGATAATGTATATATAATATGATATGATAATGATATGATTATAATATCATATCATGATAATGAAAAATGATGAAAACAAATATAATATGATATGATAATGATATGAAACAAATATGATAATGTGCATTCAGGGATAATGATAATAAATATGGATCTTGTGAAAACTTACATGATGTGCTTAATAAATAATGCACCTTTATGGATGATGTGCAACCATGGCTGATGTCAAAATACAGATGTTGTGTAAACATGATGTGCAGGCTGGCTGTTCCCCGACTCAGAGCATTCCCCATTCCTGCTCATGACCTTTTCCAACCTAATACTCCTTCCCGAAGCACACGCCTTCCTTTCCAGGTTATTACATTTTCTCTGTACTTCATCCACCCTGCTTTACGCTTATTGTCCCATTGCTTTAATGCCCGTTTTGCTTCCTCCTCTTTCAGGACTCATCTTGCTGTGTTTTAGATTGCATTCACCCCCGACTCCTCGCTTTCATTATTTCCCTCGCCAATTCTTCTTTCAACTGTCCCTCCACCAGAAGGTTGGTGTGTTCCCAGATTTCCATTGTGTTCTTTCTCTTCAACTCAGGAGTTCGATTCACGGTTGAGGTGGCTGGCTTCAGGTCTGACTGTCCTGAGTTTTAGCCACTTGGCATCCATTAAAATAACATGAGATGGGTTGACTCAGCCTGTCATCCTATTGAGGTCAGCAAAACGAGTACCAGCTAACTGTGAAGAATGAGACATTCAAGTGTCCTGCATCGGAGTGGCTGCCTGTCCAAAATTTGACCCCTTCACAAGGAGACTGCTTCGGCGGCACCAACGCTCTGCACAGAGTATGGTCCCAATGGATGGCTGGATGGACCAGGAAAAACTGCCACAGCAGCCCTATGTGTCTAAAGGCATAAAATGTGCTTCTTCTTTCTCTTCTGTTCTGCATGTTATGGCTCTTCCACAAGCCTCAACTTTCGATGCAAAAAATGTACAAACATGAATGATGTGCACATCTAGATGGCATGCAAAGAAATGGACATATAGATTATAGACAATGTGGAAGCATGAACTCAGCCTTCCTGGCTGATTTTCACAATAAATAATGAGCATACATGAAAGAAATACAACCATGTGACATGGATAGATGCATTCATGTTCCTGAATATGTGAATAGATTCATATATATATATATATATATATATATATATATATATATATATATATATATATATATATATATATATATATAGATATATATATAGATATATATATATATATATATATATATATATATATATATATATATATATATATATATATATATATATATATATATATATATATATATATATATATATATATATATATATATATATATATATATATATCAGGTCAGGTATGGGAGCATGTGCCAGAACAGCGCGTCGCTGCATCCACTTTCCGCCGGTACTCCAGGAGCCTCAGTCTGGCCATCCCCCAGGCAGATGCCAGGCCCATCTCCATCTCCTTGAGATGATGGTCAACCTGCTGCAACCACGAGGCACGTGGTCGGCCCACTGGCCTCCTCCACTCACGAGACTCCCCCGCTGAGAGAATCTGGTGAGCAGGATCAGCGTCAGGAAAACGAGCCACATGTCCATACAGCCGCAACTGACGCTCACGGACTATGCAGGCAACAAATCTCATCCGAGTCTCTCTCAGCAACCGCTCATTGGACACAAAATCCGACCAGCGATAGCCAAGGATTCTCCTGGTATTCTCCAAGAGAGCTGGTACCAAAGGAATTAAGTCTCCGTCTCAGATCCTTGGTCAGAGTCCAAGTCTCGCATCCATAGAGCAAGACTGGAAGTACCAAGGACCTGAAGATTCGGACTTTCGTCCTCCCGCACAGGTACCGGCAGCGCCACACCCCATGATCCAGTGAATCCATGACTCCCCATGCCCGTCCCAGACGTCTATTGACCTCTGACTCGCAGCCAGCAAAGACATGAATATCACTGCCAAGGTAAGTGAATCTCTCCACGACCTCAACATCCTCAACACAAACAGACACAGACAGGACAGCAGCATCCAAGATGTCACCGAAAGCCTGGATCTTAGTTTTGACCCAAGAAACCCGTAATCCCAGCGGCTCCGACTCCTCATTCAGCACCTGGAGGGCCCCCAAAAGGATGTCTAAAGTCTCCGCAAAGATGACTGCAGCATCTGCAAAATCAAGGTCCGAGATCTTGACATTCCCAAACGATGCACCGCAGCTTGATCTCTCCGACATCCTCCCTAAAATCCAGTCCGTACAAGTGCTGAAAAGTGTGGGGGCCAGTACACACCCCTGATGAACTCCAGTAACAACTGGAAATAAGTCAGAGATGGTAACACCACACTTCACAGCACTCTCAGTACCAGAGTCGAGTTCAGATATCAGATCGATCAGTTTTGGTGGCACCCCACGAAGACCAAGAATCCTCCAGAGGACATCCCGATTCACTGAATCGAACGCTTTACAGAGATCAACATAGGCTGCAAGCAGCCCTGCCAAAACTCTCGTCTGTGTTCGGTGAGGACACGAAGGGCAAGGATACGGTCAATCGTTGACCTCTTCGGTGTAAAGCCTGACTGCTCTGGACGCTGGTGCTCAAGCAGATGGTGGCGAACCCTATCAAGAATTATCCGAGCAAAGACCTTGCCCGGCACTGAGAGCAGCGTCACCTCTCGGTAGTTGTTGCAGTCTTGGCAATCACCCTTCCCTTTCCAGAGAGGGACAACAAGGCCCCTCTTCCAGTCAGTTGGGATGATGCCTGTGTTCCAGGCAGAGCACAAAACTGCATACAACGACACGAATATATATATATATATATATATATATCTATATATATATATATATATATATATATATATATATATATATATATATATATATATACATATATATATGTATAAACACATATATGTTTCAACATATATATATATTTAAACATATTTATATATACATATATATATATATATATATATATATATATATATACATATATATGTATAAACACATATATGTTTCAACATATATATTTAAACATATTTATATACATATATATATATATATATATATATATATATATTTATATATACATATTTGTGTGTGTGTATATATATGTGTGTATATATATATATATATATATATATATATATATATATATATATATATATATATATATATATGTGTGTATATATATATATATATATATATATATATATATATATATATATATATATATATATATATATATATATATATATATATATATATATATATATATATATATATATATATATATATATATATATATATATATATATATATATATATATATAGCCTGGTGTTGGCGCAGTGGTTAGGGCAGTGGCTTGGGACCCAAAATGTCCTGAGTTCAAGCCCCGTTGGGCCACTGAATATATATATATATATATATATATATATATATATATATATATATATATATATATATATTTACATACATATAAGCCTCGTGTTGGCGCAGTGGTTAGGGCAGCGGCTTGGGATCCAAAAGGTCCGAAGTTCAAGTCCCGTTGGGTCACTGAATTAATACACCAGGGGGTCGACTCAGCCTGTCATCCTTCCGAGGTCGGCGAAATGAGTACCAGTGTACTGGGCCGGTGTATACCCCGGTTAACATAGGTGTACCATATCCCTGTGTCGTAAGAGGCGACCAGGGTTGCGTCAGGAAGGGCATCCGGCAGAAAAACCGAAGCCAAATTATTATGCGGACAACAAAACGAATTTCCATACCGCATCGGTCGAGGCCCGGGTTACCAACGACCGCCACCGGTACCGGTGGTCAGCAGGGTACCAGTGGAAATTGTGCTACTGCTGGGCGAAGGAGTAGAAGGGGACGGGGAAGGCGAGTCCGGAGGCAGTGGGAGAGGGGGAAGGGTAGAAGTGTGGAGGTGAGAGTTGGAACTCTGAATATTGGGACAATGACTGGCAAAGGGCGAGAGTTGGCTGATATGATGGAGAGAAGAAAGGTGGACATACTGTGTGTACAAGAGACCAAGTGGATGGGGAGCAAGGCTCGGAGCATTGGAGGTGGTTTCAAACTGTTCTACCATGGTGTAGATGGGAGGAGAAATGGTGTCGGGGCAATCCTGAAAGAAGATTATGTCAAGAGGGTATTGGAGGTGAGGAGAGTGTCGGACCGAGTGATGAGTGTGAAGTTGGAAATTGAAGAGGTGATGATGAATGTCATCAGTGCATATGCCCCGCATATGGGGTGTGAAATGGAGTATAAAGAAGATTTCTGGAGTGAGTTAGATGAAGTGGTGGAAAGTGTATCCAACGATGAAAGAGTGGTGATTGGAGCAGATTTCAATGGGCATATTAGGGAAGGAAATAAAGAGGATGAGGAGGTGATGGGTAGGTACGGTCTCAACAAGAGAAATGTGGAAGGGCAAATGGTGGTAGAGTTTGCAAAAAGAATGGAAATGGCAGTGGTAAATACGTATTTCAAGAAGAAGGAGGAACACAGGGTGACATAAAAGTGGAGGAAAGTGCACAGAGGTGGATTACATCTTAAGCAGGAGATGCAACCTGAAAGAGATTAGAGACTGTAAGGTGGTGGCAGGGGAGAGTGTAGCTCGACAGTATCGATTGGTGGTCTGTCGGATGATTTTCGAGGTGAGGGTGAGGAAGAGAGTGAAGGCTGAACCAACGACCAGATGGTGGAAGCTGAAGGAGGAAGACTGTTGCGTGGAATTTAGGGAGGAGGCGAGAAAGGTGCTGGATAGTGGTAAAGATGGGTGGGATGATGAGGTACTTGGTGTGACATCTGGACAGAGGAAGGAAGATAAGGAGACTTGGAGGTGGAATGAGGAAGTACAGGAAAGTATAAGGAAGAAGGGGTTTGCGAAAAAGAAGTGGGATAGTCAGAGAGATGAAGAAAGTAGGCAAGAGTACAAGGAGTGGCGGCGAAAGGCAAAGAGAGAAGTGGCAAAGGCTAAGAAAAAGGCATATGACGAGCTGTATGAGAAGTAGGACACAAAGGAAGGGGAAAAGGATTTATACCGATTGGCAAGACAGAGGGACCGAGCTGGGAAGGATGTGCTGCAGGTTCGGGTGATAAAGGACGCAAATGGGAATGTGCTGACGAGCAAGGAGTGTGTTGAGAAGGTGGATGGAGTACTTTGAGGAGCTGATGAATGAAGAAAATGAGAGAGAGAGAAGGTTAGAAGAGGTGGAGATAGTGAATCAGGAAGTGGAGTGGATCAGTTAGGATGAAGTGAGGACTGCTATGAAGAGGATGAAGAGTGGAAAGGTGGTTGGCCCAGATGACATACCAGTGG
>NC_140974.1:13981563-14014063 GCF_056783735.1 Eptatretus burgeri
GGGTCAATGTTCATCAATTAACAACATGCTGTTCTCTTTACAAAGTTAGCCACGATGGATAGGTAACAAGAAAAAAGGCATTACTGAAAAAGACGCATCTAAAAGCTCGTATGGAGTTTGTGAAAAAGCATCTTAAAGATACTGCAGGCATGTGGAGAAATGTTTTGTGGTCATCCGAGACAAATAAGAAAATGTTTTGGTCTAAATTCAGTGTTATGTCTGGCGCAAACCTAACACTGAACATCACCCATTCAACACCATCCTACTGTCAAGCATGGTGGTGGCAGAATCATGTTATGGGGCTGCTTTTCATCAGCAGGGACTGGCAAGCTTGTCAGGAAAGAAGGGACAATGGATGGTGCAAAGTACAGGAGAAAGGTTGATGTAAACCTGCTTGAGTCAGCCATGAATCTCAAACTGAGTGGGAGATTCACATTTCAGCAGAACAATGATCTGAAGCACGAAGCTCAAACCACACTGGAGTGTCTGAATAAGAATAAAATAAATGTTATTGAGTGTCCCAGTCAAAGCCCTGACTTGAACCCAATTGAACATTTATGGCGAGACTGGAAGATTGCAGTCCATCGATGATGCCCATCAAACTTGGCAGAACTAGAGCAATTTTCATGTGAAGAATGGGCAAATATTTTACCATCTCACAGGGGAAGGCTGGTAGAGACCAACCCAAGAAGCCTCATGTCAGTCATTGCTGCAAAAGGTGTTTCCACGCTCCACCAAGTACTGACATAAGGGCTGAATATTTTTACAACCAGTGAATTTTGATTTGTACACGTGTTTTACAGGTATTCCTTGCATGTTACCTGCTTCAATGACAAGTGTTAAGTTTATTCTCTTCAGTTATGAATAAAAAAAGTTCATTTGGGAACATTGTTTCTGCATCATTCATCTAAATGTGGCATTATTGGTCAGGGTGAATACTTTTGCAGGCCACTGTATATTTTGTTGTTTGTTTAAATCTATGGATGAAGCAGATGAGTTGAACACAGTGAACCCCAAATTACTGTGTGAATTACAAGATTTGAAAACTCTGCTCTCACTTGTTTGTACCCAAACCCAACAGGGGCTACTTGCTTGTTCACACACCGAAAGCTTGCTTTCTTTACAGATTCTTGACCTCATTCTTTTCAGGGTCAGTGTTTGAGATATTAACCATGAATGCTTTTCTTCTCTGCACAAACTGGAACACTGCTAAACTTGTCCAACAGATTTGTCTCCATGACGGAACGCTGAGCATGCTTTGCTTTTCATTCAGAAATAACTGCCCCGGAAGAAGCACATCATTTATCTTGAACAAAACTCCCAGCTTCAGCCAGTTTAAGTTGCCTTCAGTGTTTTATGTTAAATAAAATAATTAATGTGCACTGCAGAGGAGATTTCTGAATGCCCCATGTGATGGTGTTGGGTAATCCTAAAGTTGCAGAATATAGCAAATATTAACAAGAGCTTGTCACAAAGTTTGACTTTGTTGCTGGGTTTGCAAAGTTCAGTTTGTTAGTTTGTAAGAAAATTGCAGCGGTTTAATGTAATTATTTCGACTTTTACTGTTTTGTTTCTCCTGATCCTCAAAAACCGCTTGCTCTCCATGAAGAGGGGCATACCATTCTTGTGTGCAGATATATAATCGATATTCCCTATCGACAGAATCATGGGATATGGAACTTAATTTTAAAGAGACATGGATGTTAATGCTGATTAAACCTGAAGGGCATTCGGTGGAGAGCATACCTCCGCCAAGCAATGCCTGATCCACAAGAACATGTCGGGCCCAATATATTTTTGAAATGTGCTATTTATTGTTTTTGACCGTATCTCTCAATGGTGAAGAATGACTTTAAAAATTAAATAATCCTCGTGTCCAGATCCAGAATCGGATTCTCAGCAAAACTGAAGAGTTTGGTCCTTGCCACACACCCCACTTGTCTACCAAGTTTCGTCCAAATCGTCCACAACATTTTTGAGATGTCCTGTTATACTGTATCTTGTTTTTAGCCCTTTCTCTCAATGGTGAAGAATCACTTTGATAATTCAATAATTCTAGTAGCCAGATCCGGATCCGGATCTTCACCAAAATCTAATCAGTTCGTCCTTGTCACACAACCAACCTGTCCACAAAATTTCCTCTGAATCTGTCCATAACTTTTTGAAATGTGCTGCACCCAGACAGACAGACAGACAGACAGACAAACAAACAGAAAGCGGTGAAAACATAACCACCTTCACCTTCAGTGGTGGAGGTAATTACCAGTAAAACAGGGATTGTACAAAGAAGAAAAGTAAACAATAAATTACTCTTAATGTGGTGTGGATACAGCATTGGCATAATAAGCCAAATGCCTTCATTCTATTTGTACATTTCTTTCTATATGATAAATCAGGATGCAGGTCAAGACAGAGAAGGAACAAAATTAAAGTTTTGAGACTGTTTTCTCCAACCAATTCTAGCAGCACATCCATTCAAGGGTCACCTCACCTTGCATCTTGTCCTTCTGCTTCAGGTTTTCCCCACAATACTTTTCATTCTGAGTTTGCTCCACCTTGAATTTCAACTTGAACTCAAGGTTTTTTCGCAATCTTTCACTCTCTGACAGTTTTATATTCAAATCGAGCAATTTCATGTTCCAATATGCAACCTGCAGCAGCACGTATCAGATTTGTCAAAAACATGGAAATAAAATTCTGTTAATTGCCATAAAAACGAAACAGGTGTCTCTGCTTCATGCACAGGCAATCAAGAGGATTCACTACGAACTCACTTCACAGTTCTACTGTTCTAGAAGTGGAAATTAAAAATTCAACTTTCTAGTTGAAAATAGTTCAAAGGAAGAGCAATAAATGACATCAATCAATGAGAGTGAAGTCAATGGCATGCCATCAAAAATCCTCACGCCTCCCACCAAAAGCAGTTGAAAGATTGCAAAAAATTCCACCAGGAATTACCAAATATCAAATTTTGAGTTAAATTTTTCTGTTTTGACCCCTGTGACCCCCAAGATCCCATCCCCTGGGGTATGGATCCAAAAACATCGTGACATATTTCAAGTGTCCACTAATGTTGATTGCAGATACAAAGTTTCATTTTAAAATTATTAAAATGTATCCACAATTGCATTTTTTGGTATTTCATTTTTGACCCCACCCGAAGGAGCGGGGCCAAAATGACCCTGCTCTTGAACCTTCATACCATGTGGTGATCATAACTCTCAAGTTTGGTGAATTTCTGCACAAGCGTTTGGGAGGAGATAGCATAAAGGACGGATGGATGGACAGACAGACAGACTGACGATTACAAATCCACATTTTTTTCAAACAAAAAAGTGTAGGGATAATGAATATGCCTCCCAGTGTGTCCAGAGATCGTCACACAGCCATCGGGATCCAATAAGAACCAGGATCGTTAGTTACTAAACAAGGATTGATGTTCTTATTTTTGATGAGAGCGACAAGGAATACTTTTTCACTCCAAAGGAAATTATTCCCACAAACATGGTTTGCTCCAGTTGATTTTGGATGAGGGTGAGTGAATGGTTAGTTACTTCATCGGAATGATTTTCCATATCTCAATAAGTGACACATCATAACAATCAACCATACCTTTATTTCGTCCTGCAATCTCGCCTGTTGTTTGTCGTACAGCGAGTCGTTCAGTTTGTGACGAAGTTTCGTTATACATTCGAACTCACCAAACTCCTCATCCCCTTGGGGTTTTATAAACCACGAACCTGAAAAAAACACAACAATCAACAAGTGGTGCCAGGCATAAACAAATCCCGCCCCTTTAAGACATAAAGTTATTTTGGGGATCAAAGTGAAAAATGATACATCCTTAACCTGAATGTTGATTATAAGGAATAGAATAAGGAATATTTTAGTCTTAATTTGAAGTCAATTAAACCATTTTTGACGAAGTTATGACCGTAAAATGATTTTGACCTTTCAAGGCCATGGTGTCAAATGAAAGCCAATAAAGGACTTGATATATGTCTTCCATAGTAAACACGCATCTTGCTAACCTAAACCTTTTTTGCTTCATAAAGGAAAATTTGTAATTTTGACCGATGACCATGACCCCAAAAACTTCGGACCCTACCGATCTTGACCTTTTCGTGACCTGACCTTGACCTTTGACCTAATTGGACCCAAAAGTTAATGGGGTCATCCAAGGTTCATTATCCACCTGTGGATACAATTTGACAGTGTTTGATCCAGCCGTTTTCCCGTAAAGTTGTATTTTCGTAACCATGTTTTAGTTTCAATGGAAAATTTGTAATTTTGACCGATGACCATGACCCCCAAAACTTCTGACCCTACTGATCTTCACAAACATGCATTTTTCACTCTCGGAATGGGTAGGATTATAAGTGACAAATAGAACAAGTCTGAAGACGACGATGGTTCACGAGCGGTATTTGACGATGTAGATTGTTTCAGAAGTCAAGGATGAGACAATGTGATAATGTTTGACCAAGTTATAAAAATGATCAACATGATGTGGTACGAGTGACAGGTTATTAGCTGCAAAATGTCGAAAACCCGGTTTCATTCAACAACTTTAAAAATTTGACCTTTGCATAACCTTTTAAAGGTCACAAAACAATGTTGTGGACACTAAAATAAGGAAACAGGATACGTGTTATAGCTTATTGGAGTTAGTTCGTCGAAGAAGGTCGAAAACCCGGTTTGATTCCCACAACTTTGAAAATTTGACGTTTGTGAACTTTAAAGGTCAAAGGTCAAGGATTATGACCTTTGGTGCAAAACTTCCTCTGGAACATTCCAGGAACAATATAACGTCATACAGGCTGTCTGGCATTTCACAC
This sequence comes from Eptatretus burgeri, assembly GCF_056783735.1. Lineage (NCBI taxonomy): Eukaryota > Metazoa > Chordata > Myxini > Myxiniformes > Myxinidae > Eptatretus > Eptatretus burgeri. Next base: position 13,986,402 of record NC_140974.1, read on the forward strand.
TCATCGGATTATCCATTCTTTGATGAAATTAGAGTAAAAACAAACTTGAAGGGGGCGCCACGGGAAAGGTGTTCGAGATAGAGCAAAATGGTTTGAAGACTTTAGGTGGGGAATGACCTCAAGATTATGCATAAAAATTATTGGCATTTGAGCTCTCAAAGTTTTGGCGGTCGTATGATTTTTATGTCAAAATTCGAAATTTTCTAAGTTCATGACCTTGTGACCTTGACCTTGAGATGAAAATGAAAAATCGAGCTCTGTGGGGTTATGCAGGTGCCATTGGGCTAACCAAATACCAAAACCCCTGCCAGATTCGACAAACCCCTCGGAGAAGATGTATTTTTATGTCAAAATTACAATTTTCGAAGTTCGTGACCTTGTGACCTTGACCTTGGGACGAAAATGAAAAATTGAGCTCCGTGGGGCTATGCAGGTGCCATTGTGCTAACCATATACTGAAACCCCTGCCAGACTTGACAAACCCCCTAGGAGAAGATGCAAATTGAAATCGGCTACCCCCTAAAAACACAATTCGCAATTTTCTAATTTTGTGACCTTGTGGCTTTGACCTTGGGACAAAAATGAAAAATCGAGCTCGATGGGGCTATGCTTGTGCCATTGGGCTAACCAAATACTGAAACCCCTGCCAGATTCGACAAACCCCTCAGAGAAGAAATTTTTTTATGTTAAAATTCGCAATTTTCTAAGTTCGTGACCTTGTGACCTTGACCTTGGGACGGAAATGAAAAATCGAGCTCCGTGGGGCTATGCAGGTGCCATTGGGCTAACCAAATACCGAAATCCCTGTCAGGTTCGCCAAACCCCCTAGGAGAAAATGCAAACTGAAATCGGCTACCCCCTAAAAACACGTTTTTTGGGCGTGGCTCCACCAATAATGGGCGCACCACGCCCATTTTCAGGAAAACACAACGAGATTATGATATAAACCTCCCACCAAAATTTTATCAGGATCGGATAAAAACCCACGGAGCTATGCTCGGGACAGACAGACAGACAGACAGACACACAACAACAACCAATATAGTGGTCACTTATTTTTTTTCGTGAAAATATTTTTCCGTGAAGCAATAAGGTTCACTATAAGCTTAGTTTGAAGTAAATCAGATCATTTTTGACGAAGTTATGAGTGAAAAACGATTTTCATCTTTTCATGACCTTGACCTTTACCTTTGATCCAATTGAACCCAAAAGTTAATGGGGTCGTCCAAGGTTCATTGCCCACCTGTGGATTAAATTTGGTAGTGTTTGCTAAAGCCGTTTTGCCATAAAGTTGCTCATAGACAGACAGACAAACAACCAAACAAGCAGTCATAGACTGGTACTTATGAAATCGTCAACTTGACCACTGACCTTGTCTAATAAAAGCTGTCTCGAGAGAAGGTAGCAATGCAAACCAGAAATTTCTAAGATGATTCTGTACCAAACCATCAAAAATGTAATGTTTTGGATGTTTGACCTCACTGTGACCTTGACCTTTGACCGATTTTGACCAAAATCTAAGCAGCGCTCGCCCCACCCTCCTGAATCACGTGGTGTAATTTGACATTGGTAAATTCTTCCATTCTCGAGTTATCTGTACCAAACCATCAAAAATCGAATATTTGACCTTGCTGTAACCTTGACCTTTGACCGATTTTGACCACAATCTAATCAGCACTAGCCATCACCCTCCTGAATCACGTGGTGTAATTTGACATTGGTAGCTTCTTCCATTCTCGAGTTATCGTGCCTACAAACAAACAAACAAACAAACAAGCAGTCATAGACTGGTACTTACGAAATCGTCAACTTGACCTCTGACCTTGTCTTATAAAAGCTGTCTCTTGAGAAGGTAGCGACACAAACCAGAAGTTTCTACGATGATTCTGTACCAAACCATCAAAAATCGAATGTTTTGGATGTTTGACCTCACTGTGACCTTGACCTTTGACCGATTTTGACCAAAATCTAATCCGTGCTAGCCACACCCTCCTGAATCACGTGGTGTAATTTGACATTGGAAGCTTCTTCCGTTCTCGAGTTATCATTTTTTGGATGTTTGACCTCACTGTGACCTTGACCTTTGACCGATTTTGACCAAAATCTAATCAGCACTTGCCATCAGCCTCCTGAATCACGTGGTGTAATTTGACATTGGTAGCTTTTGCCGTTCTCGAGTTATCTGTACCAAACCATCAAAAATCGAATATTTGACCTCACCGTGACCTTTACCTTTGACCGATTTTGACCAAAATCTAATCAGCACTAGCAATCACCCTCCTGAATCACGTGGTCTAATTTGACATTGGTAGCTTCTTCCGTTCTCGAGTTATCGTGCCTACAAACAAACAAACAGAAACGGAAGGCATCAATACACTTACGAAATCTAAAGATTTTGTAAGTAACAAACAAGCAGTCATAGACTGGTACTTACGAAATCGTCAACTTGACCTCTGACCTTGTCTAATAAAAGCTGTCACTGGAGAAGGTAGCGAAGCAAACCAGAAATTTCTATGATGTTTCTGTTCCAAACCATCAAAAATAGAATGTTTGACCTCACTGTGACCTTGACCTTTGACCGATTTTGACCAAAATCTAATCAGCACTAGCCATCACCCTCCTGAATCACGTGGTGTAATTTGACATTGGTAGCTTCTTCCGTTCTCGAGTTATCGTGCCTACAAACAAACACACAAACACACACACACCCACAAACAAACAAACACACAAACAGATGACGGAAGTCATCAATATACTTACGAAATCTAAAGATTTCGTAAGTAACAAACAGACAAACAAACCGGATGATTACAATATCCCGCCCCCTCCCTCCTGGGGATGGGATAATAAATACAGAATAATTTATTACATTCAGTCTGAATTGGTGGATTAACAGGGATTTCCTCACATTGAACAGACAATGATAAATAAGTGCATGCTTGTTTAAAAAGGTGAACTAAATTTAAACTGGACATCTTTGTTTTATCAAACTTTCATTTCCTGGAAAACTTAGTCCAATAATCGGTGATTGTGAGATTTGCTTCCTGAATATCCACAACTTTGTTTGAGGAAATGTTTCCTTCTGAAATATGATTTCTGAAACATGTGAACTTCCACTGAAACTTTTGTTTTACTCGGCTCATCTCAATTTGACAGTCTCACAAAACATTCACAGACAAAATAATCTTTTACCAAACATTAAAAACCTGTCTGGTCCACATGTTTGTAGACAAGTCAGACAAGAAGTTCTATATCACTGTCCACATGTTGGAATGTTTCTGAGAGTGATGTTAAAAGTGTTTTCTGAACCAAAATACTCAGTGGGTTCCACAAAAGACTCACCTTTGCCCAAAACACGTTAAGAAAAATAACAAGCCGGTAGGCGAGGAGGGATCCGCTAGGATCGAAGCGCTTGATACGATGCTTTTCATTCTGACCGATCCACCGACGAAGATTCATTGCCAAGACGTATTGGTTCACATACAATTGTTCCTCTGCCTGGCAAGATTTTTCCTATTGAGTATTTTGCCAACTGGCACTCCTCACAGGTCTACCATTTGAAAAATAAAACCTAAATCAAAAATCAGCTCGAGTAAAATTTTCTGAATATCTCGAAGTGTTTAATTCCGAAGTCTCGTTTCTCCACATTCAAAACTGTAGGACAAGTATTGAAAATAGTGAACGCGGTTTTTCGGCCGCTGCATAGCAACGGGTGGTTGCTTATCAACGAAACTCAAATGCGCACATTCCCAACCCATATGGCAGCTGTTCGCCAAGTTTCATCGAAATCTGTTTGTGGTTTGTGCTGTGGAGCCTCGCGTTGCAGACACACACACACACACACACACACACACACACACACACACACACACACACACACACACACACACACACACACACACACTAACACACACACGGAAAACCCCACAATAAGGGATATCTAGCGAATCCAATAACCAGGTGGAAATGTCATTGAAGAAATTGATACATTTTCCTCCCCTTTATTTGTCTGTTTATATCAGAAGAGCCTGGCTGACAGGATAGCCTGAAGAGGTACACATACTTGCCTCAAAGCTGTCTAGCTTGGGTTTGAATCCTAATCCAGCTAAAACCTGTCATTCTTGTGTTTCACAGGCGGAGAGATTCACCAATGTGTGTGCTTTCCCAAAATGGACATCCCATCTGTCAGCATTCGTTGGTGGAAGTTAAACATCCCATGGTGTCCTTCGTGACGAGTCGGTGAGCTCTCGCTGGTACCCTGAACAAATTACAAATTCCTACCCGCAATCAACAGAGGGCACTACATCAGCGGCACAGCCGTGTCCTCCGCCAATGATGCTACTCCACAGCCTTGTGATGCACACAAATGAAGATCAGAAGAGCAAGATAACATGGAACTGTGATCAACACAAAATATCTGGAATATGGCAACTGAGGAAGTGACAAACTTGAGAGAAGAGTTCCACATCGGAATCGGAACTGAAATCAATGGAAATTCCAAAAATATTGTCTAAAGTTTAAAATCAGACGACTCGTCACAGTGGATCACTCCTCCACTCAGGCACGATGACTCCCTCACAGAAAGCCAGATGATTAAACTGAAACACTAAATTAATATATTGCTTCAGTGTTCCGAATGGAGGGAACTCAATTCATTCCAGAACCAGTTCCAGCCGATGTCTCTGATAGACAAGAGTGTTGAAGTGATCAAACATCTCAAATCACTGAAACCAGACAAGTCTCCAGTCAGGTCCAGATGGAATTCATCGCAGGTACCGCCATAATGACCTCAGAACAAGGGTGTGAACCTCACCTCGAGACACAAACATCTCCTTGATCTCTTCATCTCCATTTTGCCATTTCGTTTTTATCAACAGGGAATCTCTTGTTTCAGGAAAACGATCATCCTTGGAGAAGATTCACAAACTCTTGACAGGAGACTCAAAAGCACGATCAGTGATCTCTCCATTTGGATGAGGAAATTGAATTCTTCCGCTCACTCGATGATGAAGTGAAACACAAAAGGAATTTCAAACACGATAATTACACTGGTTTACAAAGAAATTTAGACATGCATGAAAATAGGTGTTCTTACCTAATTTTGGGGTGCTGATTTCAGATACGAAATCCAATTTCACTCATCACCTTTAGTTTTTGAGATATACATGTATACATGTACGTACATGTATACAAAGAGCCCGAGACCCAAAAAATCTAAATATTTCAGTAATACACTGCATAAATAGGTGTTTTAGACAATTTAGGGATGCTGAACTCAAATTAACACTTTGGCAAGCCGATGACGCTATTTGCGTCATCCAAAAAACTCCGTAAGTCAAACATGTGCATTATGCGGCTGGGAACGCCAGTAGCTTACTGGTGGTGAGAGAGGGTGGTTAGTGCTGCTCTACAATTATCCGGTAGGATGATACTTTTATATAAAGTAGCTGGGTTTTTAATTTTTATTTTATACTATAGAAGAATCATTTGCACACAATTTGATAGTAAAATGAATAATGTATTTGTATGTATGCTTGTATGTGCGTATGCATTTGTAAATACAACCATATTATACATTACATATAGGTTTATATTATGATTTTGTGGAAATTCACGTGACAATTTCATAGACTCTTCCAAGCGAAGTCTGAAGGCTGTGCTCCTGCACAATGGGAATAAATACCCCAGCATTCCCATTGGCCACTCAGTTCATTTGAAGGAGTCATATGACAATATGGAGCTCCTTCTGGAAGCTGTCAAGTACCAGCAGCACCAGTGGAGCCTCTGTGGGGACCTCAAGGTCATTGGGCTCCTTATGGGTATGCAGGCAGGCTTCACGAAATATTGCTGTTTTCTCTGTCTCAGGAACAGTCGGGCTGTGTCCAAGCACCACACGCAGAAGGACTGGGGGTCTAGGAGCACTTTCGTGCCTGGGGAACACAGTGTCCAAGAAAATCCTCTGGTGGACATGAACAAGGTGCTTCTTCCCCCTCTTCATATCAAGCTTGGCCTCATGAAGAATTTCGTGAAGGCCATGGACAAGGATGGCGCTGCCTTCCAACACCTGTGCACTCTGTTTCCAGGTCTCAGTTCTGCTAAGCTCAAGGAGGGCATCTTTCGTCGGCCCTCAGATCAGAGAGGTGCTGAAGGATGAGGTATTCGAGGAGAAGCTCACCTTGAAGGAACTGAGAGGATGGGAAGCATTTAAGTCAGTCTGCCATGGCTTCCTTGGTAACACACGGGCACTAGATTATCAAATGCGTGTCGAGAAGTTGTTGCAGGCTTATCGGGATATGGGGTGCCGAATGTCTCTCAAGATTCACTTTCTTCACTCCCACCTCAACTTCTTCCTCCATAACCTCGGAGCAGTAAGTGACGAACATGGGGAAAGGTTCCACCAATATATTTCTAAGATGGAGAGCAACTACCAAGGCAAGTGGAACCCCAGCATGATGGGGGACTTCTGCTGGATGCTCCTGCGCGACATCCCGAAGGCAAAGTACACCAGATCCTCCAAAAAAACTCACTTCTGACTGTCTGTAGTACTATGATGTGTATATATGCTTATATCCAAGTAATAGTAATAATTAGTTCTGTCAGTGTTCTGTGTCTATGTTTTGTTAACCTCCGCCAACACTGCTGGTGCCCACGAACCAACACTGCTGGTGCCCACGTTATGACGAATGAATTGAGTATGTAAAAGTTAAAAGTAAAAGGGAAAGTTGCAAACTATAACTCTGTGCACTGTTGACATCAAATTGAATGAATAGGATATCAGGTTCACTTGAGTGACCTAGCAGTATTGGCGGCGGAGGTTTTGCACTCTACCGAGTGCTCCCCCTCTAGTTTCATTCTGTAATATGCCATATATGAAATAAACACATTATCTATCTTTAATTCCAGCAATCTCTGAGTGTGTGTCTGTATGTGTGTCTGCGACCGCCGTTTCTCGACAACCACTGGTCCCATCTGATTGAAACTTGCCAGGAATATTGCCAGGGATCTGAGGATGTGCATTTTCAAGGTTTGATATTAATCGGACAAGCGGTTCCCAAGTTACAGCCATTTATCTGTCAACCAATGACAGGACACGATGCTATGACGTCACAATACTTCCTCTTTTTTTTGTTTTGATATGATGTCACAATTGACGCTGGGGACGTTAGTAGGTGCCTTTTCAAGGTTTGATATCGTTCTTCTTCATCCGTTTCAGCTGTTTCCCAAGTTATGGCCATTTATTTACCAAACCAGTGACAAGACACGTTGCTGCGGCCATTTGTTTACCAAACCAATGACAGGAGATGTTGCTGCGTAGGCGTGGCCGATGGGGAAAGGGCGCATCAGTTACCAATGACAGGACACGTTGCTTGGCGTTTTGCACCCACAGTATCTATATTCTATGTATAATTCCAGCAATCTCTGTTTGTTTGCCTTTCAAAAGGTTTGAAATTAATCGGACAAGTGGTTCCCAAGTTATGGCCAAGTTAGAGTGCGTTCCCCATTACGGGTTACAACGTACGGACTTCCGGATCGTGATGACTTACTGTATTATAATAATTTCTCGATTTCTTATGTGCATTTATTGATAAACACAATGCCTCAATCCAGTCGTCGTTTACGAGAGTGAAAGAATGGCCTGTGTAGCTGTTTGAAAGTTATTTATTACTTTTATTTTGCACGTACGACCACGCACGTACGGGCACGCGAGAGCGAAGGAACAGCCTGTGTGGTTGTTGTTTCTGGCACGCGGTTTGAATATATATATATATATATATATATATATATATATATATATATATATATATATATATATATATATTTTGCACATACGGCCATGCACGTATGGCCACACATGTACGGGCACGCACTAGTATTATAAATATATGCATTATAATAAAAAAAAAATGAGATATGTGAAAGCAAAAAAACTTGAGGTGATAGAGCAAATCTGTTTAGAAATTTGAATTCAGAATATCAAAATTAGTCAGAAACACCTATTCACATGCTTGCCTCAGAATTTTTTAAATATTCTTGTAAACCAGTGTTATTGGTTCGTGGGTGCCAGCAGTTGGTTCGCGGGCGCCAGCAGTGTTGGTTCGCGGGTGCCAGCAGTGTTGGTTCGTGGGCACCAGCAGTTGGTTCGTGGGTGCCAGCAGTGTTGGTTCGTGGGTGCCAGCAGTTGGTTCGTGGGTGCCAGCAGTGTTGGTTCGTGGGTGCCAGCAGTGTTGGTTCGCGGGTGCCAGCAGTGTTGGTTCGCGGGTGCCAGCAGTGTTGGTTCGCGGGTGCCAGCAGTGATGGTTCGTGGGCACCAGCAGTGTTGGTTCGTGGGCACCAGCAGTGTTGGTTCGTGGGCACCAGCAGTGTTGGTCCGTGGGTGCCAGCAGTGTTGGTTCGTGGGCACCAGCAGTGTTGGTTCGTGGGTGCCAGCAGTGTTGGTTCGTGGGCACCAGCAGTGTTGGTTCGTGGGCACCAGCAGTGTTGGTTCGCGGGCGCCAGCAGTGACCACTATTTTCATTGTGTCTGTGTGTCTGTCTGTCTGTTTGTGACTCTCCAGAGCATAGCTCCGTGACGTTTGATGCGATCTTGATTAAACTTGGACACAAGCGAGATATCATGGTCTCTTTGTGTCTGTCTGTCTGTCTGTCTGTGACTCTCTCTAGAGCATAGCTCCGTGACGTTTGATGCGATGTTGATGAAACTTGGACACAAGCTAGATATCATGGTCGAGTTGTGTCTTTTTGTATGAGGGGCGTCCCACGCCCCTTGTAGGTGGAGCGACGCCCACTTTAACTTATTTATGATTATTTTTTCTCGCAATTTAATTTCCTCGAAGCTGTGCGTAATGTCCATAAGTCCAACATATAAAAAATCCGATTTGATTTGGTCAATTTTGACGGAAGAGACAGGTTTTTACGGTAGGGCTTCCTCAAAAGCTTCCACGAACTCAATTGTACCTATCGTGGCATTGTTCAATAATGGCCGCGAACCATCGTCGCCTCCCGGCTCGTCATAATTATCATAATTAACTTCATTCACTTATTACATACTCATTAAAAATACATTGTGCAGCAAATGCTTCAAAGGTTCCAGAACCATCGCCGGTGTTTCTCACATACTTCCTCTGTTCGATGGACCTGAACACGGACGGTCATGTTAAAGATCCCAAACGAAGAAAAAAAAAAACCCCAATCACCATGGCAACCGTGTAACCAATAACTAACACCCGATAATCACCTCCAATGGAATGCCAAGCCTGACCGACCAGTCGATCTCCACAAGTCGTGAACAACATGCTTCCAATCCCGACAACACCAGAGACGTGTTCACTTTCCAAGGAGCTCGCGAGCGCTTAAGCCGCTTGGAGAGCTCTCCCGCAAGTCGTTACAAAGAAAAGGAACTTCGGAAGCCCCTGTTGTTTGTGGGTAAAATGGCGGATTGGCCGCTCCGAGATCCCCACGAGTCGCAACACACCCGCCATCGGATTAAAACGGAACGTTTTCTCCACAAACCAAACGGGGATTTCCCTCCTCACTCGATATCTGTATTTACATTCACTCGGCCGTGGTACGGCAGACATTGTACAAATCACAGAGCGGACATACCTTCCGCATGGACGTGGTCCGTCGTCTCTCTGTTTGAGGGTTTGTTCACAGGTCCGAGTTTGACGGACGAACGCTGAAGATTCGACCGGACGTCGTTGAAATCCTTGGTCGACTCGTCCAACCATTCGGGAAATTGTCCTTTTAAAAAATCCGAACGTCTCATGTTGTTCACTTCAGGCGACTCAATCTCGAACGATGCTTCCCCTTCAGATACAAACGCACAATGGCGGTAACGCCCTCTACCAACTACGTCACAGTACCTCCGTTGTCATGCCGACGATGGCAACAAACACGAAAATGAAACCGAAATCATGTCGCAAACATCGGCACGTTTTTAATGTTTATTTCGTTTCCTCGGTGACGTAACAGGAGAAATAACGTCGAAGTGAAGGGAGGACCGTAATGGCGGCGTTGTGCATGATTGGGATTTCGAGTTGGGACGTCGTGGTGGGACCTGCTGGGTGATTTCACCACCTTTTCGAGTGACAAAGCTGCACGACATCGCGGCGTCGGAGTGGGGGCTGTTCTTGTACACCGGTCAGAGTCCGGAGATGGAACACCTGACCTAATACCTCCTTTCAGATTGTCAAGATGGATTCATTCCCGATTTATCAACACCAGACCAAAATACAAAAATGTCAAACGTTTTTTTTTGGTTTAATTGAAGGGGGTTTTTGTGTTTTTTGGGGAGTTTTTTTTAGTTTTTGTGTTTTTAATTCTCCCAGGGGAGGGGGCATGGGCTTGAGTAAAAAATAATACACAACATCAAACCATACAACACCCTTTTGAGACCCTCACCAACAGCACTCTTAGTGGGGAAACTTCGCTAATTATAGCATAACAATTGTGCATTTTGTGAGGAAAGCACCAAATTTGGCACACTAGTAGCCTATCATATTATGAACAGATTTGGATATTGGGCCATCTCAAAATTTTTGATGGCAGTGGAAAATGGATTCCACAGCCATAAGCGGCTGAATTTGAGATGGCCCAATATCCAAATCTGTTCATAATATGTCAGGCCACTCGTGTGCCAAATTTGGTGCTTTCCTCACAAAATTCACAATTGTTATGCAAAGTTGCCCCACTATCTGTACACATGCACACAATCACCCATCAATGCTCAAGCTACCTCAAAGTCCTGCCAACATCCCCATACCCCTCTATCTCCATAACTTGCAGGTACATACCTAATTCTAATTTAAACGTATCTGCTGTTTCTGCTGCCACTACCTTTCCAGGAAAACCATTCCATGCATTAACTACTCTCAGAGTGAAAGTCCCCTACCTTACTACCGTCTTAACTCTCCTCTTCTTTCCTCTCCAGCTATGGCATCTGGTCCTATCACTGTCTACTCTGCTGAATGATTAATCTGCATTTATTTTATCGATACCTTTCATTGTCAATCTATCACATCTCGTATCCACCTCCTTTCTCGTGAATAAAGCCCTGTCTCCTTCAGCCGCTCCGCAAAGCTGAGCCGAGTTCGGCCCGGAATCTATTTCGTAGCCCTACACTGAACCCTCTCCATGTCCTTCTATGTCCTTCCTAAGTTGTGGTGACCAAAACTGTCAAAACTGCACACAATATTCTGAATGTGGCCCTCACTAAATTCCTGTACAATGTTAACACCACCTCTTTTGATTTGTAAATGACCCCCCTCCAAATACAACCTAAAACCCTATTTGCTTTACCTATAGCTACCTGGTATTGTGCTGCCTGCCTACCTCCCATAACTCTTACCACCCCCAGATCCTTCTGTTGTGTGACATGCTCCACAATTACTCCTTGCATCCTGTAATCTCTATTTTCCTTGTTCTTTCCCATCCCCAACCCCTTGCACTTGCTCAGGTTAAATTCCATTTGCCAATCTTTTGCCAAATCTATACAGTTATCAATACTTTCCTAAATCTGATCACCACCCCCTCTGCTATCCACCTTACCTCCAAGCTGTGTCATCTGCCAATTTGGAAAGCTTACTCTATTATTTTTAACCCTATTATCTATTATCTTATCTGCCAATTTGGAAAGCTTACTCTATTATTTGGAAAGCTTACCCCGTTATCCAAATCGTTGATACAAATAATGAATAGTAATGGGCCGAGTACTGATCCCCGAGGGACCCGACTACTTACATCCTCCCAACAAGACATTCATTGCTTCCTAACACTAAGCCAGTTTGCAATTAAATGAGCTACCTGACCCTCACCTTGGCTAACAAGCTCCGATGTGGTACCTTATCAAATACCTTCTTTAAGTCGAGATATACTATGTCCACTGCCTTTCCATCATCCACCCAATCAGACACTACTTCCTAGAACTCTAAAATATTTGTTAAGCAGGAACTACCTTTGGTAAATCCATGCCGACTACCTTAAATTAGTTTGTATTTATTTAAATGGTTCCTCATCTGGTCCTTAATTAATGTCTCCAACACCTTCCCTACAACTGAAATCAAACTCACAGATCGAGAGTTTCCCAATTCTTCTCTGGATCCTTCCTTAAATGATGGTGTTACATTTGCTACTCTCCAATCCTCCGGGACCTGTCCTGAAAACAGTGAGCTGTTGAAAATATCCGTTAACATCTCACTTACCTGCTCAGCCACCTCCATCAATACTCTCAGGTGCACATTATCTGGCCACGGTGCCTTATGTACTCTTACATTTCCTCGCTGTTCCTTTGCTTCCTCCACTCCAACCTGGAGCTTTTGTAAAAGCCCTTTCTCACCTCCTTGAGAAATACTCGCAGCTATTGGCAATTCTCCTGACTGTTCATATGTAAAATTTGAAGAAAAATACCTGTGTGCATGTGTACGGAGTGCTGTTGGTGGTGGTCTTATTGGGAGGGGGGGGGGTTGTGTGGTTGATGTGTGTTTTTGGCCAAGCCCATGCCCCCTCCCCTAAGGGGAAGAAAAGAAAATAAACAAAAAACCTAAAAACTACACCATGAAACACCATGCGGGTTTCAGAATGTGGAATGGAGTCCTTCCAGGGCGGGTTCAAAACATCCACCTTCATTTCGGTAAGGGGATCACGATTCATGGACCAAACTGTCAAGTTTTCTGTTCTCAAAGTTTTATGCTGAGGACTCTCTTCAGGATCGTCGCTGAGCCCCGGACAGCTTCCAACTGTAGTTTGTTTGTAATAATATTCCCAGGGATGGTTTTTAGCTAACCTCTAAAGTAGTTCTAGGGAGCTTATGGGAAGGCGTGTTGTCCGTCCGTCCGTCTGTCCATCCACAAATATTTGTAACTTCTCAGAAACAACACAAACGATTTCAATGAAATTTGACCACAACCTTCATCACCCATGACTTACCAAAGTTTGTTTATGACATTAGAAACATCTGACTCTAAGGGGGGTTTCCCCCCAAAATATGTCTTGGTTTTCTTCTCCAAAACTACACATACAATTCTGATGAAACTTCATCACCATCTTCATCACCCGTGATGTACCAAAGTTTGTTCACAACATTAAAAACAAATTGGGATCGAGGAGGTTCTATTGGGTGGGTGGTTGCTCCCCAAATGTTGCCCCTCTGAGTAAACTTTCCCTAAATCATTTGCTCCTCGGTGTATCACAACCAACTTCTTCCTGCCATGATCGGAAGCAATATCGTTTACCTTTCTTTCAACGTCCCGAACTCCCGCTCCTTCAAAACCGCACTGTATTCTATGTCTACGATCCTTCCTGCAGAATGAAGAATCTGCATATTAATCATCTCATCAACCACAAAAACTGTCTCCCACATCTCAATTCTACCAATCTCTATTGTTGCACTGTCACCACTACCTGCACCTGCTTCACTGTCACCACTGTCTGCTTCCACTGTACCGTCACCACTGTCTGCTCCTGCTGCACCATGAGCTTCATTAATGATCTGCCGGAAGTTGTGAGGAATTGCAAACATACAGCTTTGCAAATGACACAAAGACGTTTGGACGTGTTTCCAATCATGACCAGATTGATCTCCTCCAAGATCCTTTTTTGATGGAGTACTGCAATTGTCCCTCACCTGGCAATTCCATTTCAATCAGGCAAAAGTGCAAAGTCCTACATTTCGGAAGGTCTAACACGAGAAATAGCTCCCACATGAACGTAGTCCATCTTCAAGATGTTCTGCAGGAGAAGGACTTAGGTGTCATCATTAATATAGAACTCAACTTCCATCGTGACGTCTCATCAACAATCCTACAAGCCTGGTGTTGGCTTTGTGGTTTGGGTGGTTGGCTGAGGATCTTCGGGTTCTGAGTTTGAGACCCGTCGTCCGCTGATTAATACCAGGTTGGGTTGACTCAACCCGTCATCCTTCTGATGTCGGCGAATTGAGTACCAGCTTACTGATGGAGGGGCACAGCATCAGCGGCACAGCCACGCATCCATGAAATGATAGCTACCCAAGCTGCCATACGCAATAACAGAATAGATCAACAATCCTAGAAGCAAATCGAATCCTGGGGATCATCAAACGGATGTTCTCACATTTGTCATATGATGTTGGAGACTCTACCATTTCTGTACAGAACTTATATGGGATCTGTGATGCAAGAGTGATGGGGACAAGATCGTCGTTGTCGGTGACGGTGTCGGTGACGGTATCGGTGTCGTTGTCGGTGACGGTGTCGGTGATGGTGTCGTTGTCGTTGACGGTGACGGTGTCGGTGTCGTTGTCGGTGTCGGTGTCGGTGACGTTGTCGGTGTCGGTGTCGGTGACGGTGTCGGTGACGGTGTCGGTGACGGTGACGTTGTCGGAATCGGTGTCGGTGTCGGTGACGGTGTCGGTGACAGTGACAGTGTCGGTGACGGTGTCGTTGTCAGTGACGGTGTCAGTGACAGTGTCGGTGTCAGTGACAGTGACAGTGTCGGTGTCGTTGTCGGTGTCAGTGATGGTGACGGTGTCGGTGACGGTGTCAGTGACGGTGTCAGTGACGGTGTCAGTGACGGTGTCAGTGACGGTGTCAGTGACGGTGTCAGTGACAGTGTCGGTGACGGTGACGGTGACGGTGTCGTTGTCGGTGACGGTGTCGGTGTCGGTGTCGGTGTCGGTGACGGTGTCGGTGACGGTGTCGGTGTCGGTGACGGTTCCTGTTCTGGTTCCGGTGTCGGTTCCTGTTCCGGTTCTGGTTCCGGTGTCGGTGACGGTGTCGGTGTCGGTGTCGGTGTCGGTGTCGGTGACGGTGTCGGTGACGGTGTCGGTGTCGGTGACGGTTCCTGTTCTGGTTCCGGTGTCGGTTCCTGTTCCGGTTCCGGTTCCGGTGACGGTGACGGTGACGGTGACGGTGTCGGTGTCGGTGTCGGTGTCGGTTCCTGTTCTGGTTCCGGTGTCGGTTCCTGTTCCGGTTCCGGTGACGGTGACGGTGACGGTGACGGTGACGGTGTCGGTGTCGGTGTCGGTTCCTGCTCCGGTGCCGGTGCTGGTGTTGGTTCCTGTTCCGGTGCCGTGACGTAATGCAAAATCTGTAATTTTAAAATTGATACAAAATATTTCTCTGCAAAACAAATTGTTTGGCCAAGCAATGCGAACTCGCATTGAGACGGAAAAAAACATCTAATTGACTGGATCGCCCCGATTTGGCTTCCTTTTACAAGCGGTGTGCTTATACACCGCACAAGTTGCGGCAATTATCTCGAAACGTAAGCCTCAATGCTTTCTCTAAAAGCAAGGCAACGACACAAATTAGCGTTTAATTATGAGCGAGAAATTATCTCAAAAAACACGGGGCACGTGGAGTGATTCGGTTTTACGTCGTATTTCAAATAAATGTCCGAACGTGCAAAATCAAAACAACTCTCTTTGTTCTCGGACAGAAGGAAGGAAGGAAGGAAGGATTGAATGAATGAATGAATGAATGAATGAGTGAATGAGTGAGTGAGTGAATGAATGAATGAATGAATAAATGCATTCATTCATTCATTCATAACGTTGACGTCTGATTCCATCGCCGGCACATGAGAGCATCCATCGGTCGGTGAAGAGACGCGGTTTGTCTCATGGCGAGTCTCCTTCGATTGGTGCCCTCGATCCGGACCTCCGCTTGTCTTGGGCCCAAACGGTTCGGGACGACGGGTCTGGGTGTCGGAGTCTCGTATGGAGTCCCGGTTCGGTTGGTCGGGACTCCCAGTATGGAGAGCGCCACGGGGGGCCTGGCGAGTGGTGAGGGCGCGAGGGATTTCATATACGGACTACAAGGGTCCGAGCGGAAGGTCCTGCTTCGGGAACTCCGCGAGTTCGAGTCACTCGCGGCGGAGGAAGGTCGGTCGGGGATTCTTGGGGTTCTTAATATTCGGGGGAATCGAACCGTGGATGAGGTTGTACGTGAATCACGTGATGGACAAAGACGTTGGGACATGTCGGTGTATTTTTACATGAATTACAGGTGTTTGTGTGTGTGTGTGTGTGTGTGTGTGTGTGTGTGTATGTGTGTGTGTGCGTGTGCGTGTGTGTGTGTGTGTGTGTGTGTGTGTGTGTGTGTGTGTGTGCGTGTGTGTGTGTGTGTGTGTGTGTGTGTGTGTGCGTGTGTGCGTGTGTGTGTGTGTGTGTGTGTGTGTGTGTGCGTGTGTGTGTGTGTGTGTGTGTGTGTGTGTGTGTGTGTGTGTGTGTGTGTGTGTGCGTGTTTGTGTGCGTGTGCGTGTGTGTGTGTGTGTTTGTGCGTGTGTGTTTGTGTGTGTTGCGTGCGTGTGTGTGTGTGTGTGTGTGTGTGTGTGTGTGTGTGTGTGTGTGTGTGTGTGTGTGTGTGTGTGTGTGTGTGTGTGTGTGTGTGTGTGTGTGTGTGTGCGTGTGTGCGTGTGCGTGTGTGTGTGTGTGTGTGTGTGTGTGTGTGTGTTGCGTGCGTGTGTGTGTGTGTGTGTGTGTGTGTGTGTGTGTGTGTGTGTGTGTGTGTGTGTGTGTGTGTGTGTGTGTCGGAGTGAAGGGTCGGTACTTTCATTGTGTTAAACGATGATCTAAGTTTCCTCCTCTCCCTCTCAAGGTTCGAGTTCCACAAGGCCTTGTTCTGGACCGAGTCCTCTTCCTGATCTTCATCAATGATCTCTCTGACTCTGGACAATCCTCTTTATCGATTTTCTGATTACTCCACCCTCTGCCGTGACGTGTCTCATCCTCCACTGCAGCCTCTTCCCTCTCTTCAGACCTTGATAAAATCACCAGCTGGTTAAACACTTGGAACATGTCTTTCAATCCTGACAAATCTCACTCTCTCACTGTCTCTTTCAGAACTAATCGCCGAGCAGCCCCCCCCCCCCCAAATCTACTTTCAAAACAATCTTCTTGAGGAAGTTCAGTCATTTTAACTCATGCCTCTCACTATCAACCATGATTTTCTTGAGCAAACAACATTTTAAAGTTGGCCTCCAATGCCAGCCACCGAATGGGCATCCTCCGTCACACAGAGTACTTTTTTGGCAGTCTTGAACTATCCACCCACAATGCCTCATCCGCAGCCTCATGGAGTACTCACTGCTCAACCCTCTGGGCTGGTCTCCTGCCTCACACTGCTCAGCTTGATGCCATGGAAACCAAGGCCTTCAAGATTATTGGAATGCCGAGTCTATCTCTTCGCCATTGCAGACAGGTTGGTGGTATCTTTGTCTTCCACAGCCTCCTTTTTGGTCTTGCACCCTCTGCTCTTTCCGTGCTTTGCTCTCCCCCCCCCGCCCCCCTTCCAGGTTTTTGCAGAGCTCACACGGTCCACCATCAATCCCCTTCTGGTGAACCTTCCTAAATCCAGGATCACTGCCAACCTCCACTCACCTGTTCCTCTTTTTTTCTGACCTATGGAATCAACTTCCACATCCTTTACAGTCTCGCTCTTCCCTCCAGGTCTTCAAGACAGCTGTTCAACCACAGTCTCAGATCGTCCTCAATCCAAAACCATCTTTTTTTTTTACCCTCGTTAACCCACCACCCGAATCCCGTTTCCCATTTTTTTCAGTTATCCCTCCTTGGAGGTTCCCTCTGTATCCATCTTGTCCACCCCGTGCATCCTCTGTATCCATCTTGTCCACATGCATCCTCTGTATCCATCTTGTCCACATGCATCCTCTGTATCCATCTTGTCCACATGCATCCTCTGTATCCATCTTGTCCACATGCATCCTCTGTATCCATCTTGTCCACCCCATGCATCCTCTGTATCCATCTTGTCCACCCCATGCATCCTCTGTATCCATCTTGTCCACCCCATGCATCCTCTGTATCCATCTTGTCCACCCCGTGCATCCTCTGTATCCATCTTGTCCACCCCGTGCATCCTCTGTATCCATCTTGTCCACCCCATGCATCCTCTGTATCCATCTTGTCCACCCCATGCATCCTCTGTATCCATCTTGTCCACCCCATGCATCCTCTGTATCCATCTTGTCCACCCTGTGCATCCTCTGTATCCATCTTGTCCACCCCGTACATCCTCTGTATCCATCTTGTCCACCCTGTGCATCCTCTGTATCCATCTTGTCCACCCCGTGCATCCTCTGTATCCATCTTGTCCACCCCGTGCATCCTCTGTATCCATCTTGTCCACCCCTTGCATCCTCTGTGTCCATCTTGTCCACCCCGTGCATCCTCTGTATCCATCTTGTCCACCCTGTGCATCCTCTGTATCCATCTTGTCCACCCCATGCATCCTCTGTATCCATCTTGTCCACCCCATGCATCCTCTGTATCCATCTTGTCCACCCTATGCATCCTCTGTATCCATCTTGTCCACCCCATGCATCCTCTGTATCCATCTTGTCCACCCCATGCATCCTCTGTATCCATCTTGTCCACCCTGTGCATCCTCTGTATCCATCTTGTCCACCCCCTACATCCTCTGTATCCATCTTGTCCACCCTGTGCATCCTCTGTATCCATCTTGTCCACCCCGTGCATCCTCTGTATCCATCTTGTCCACCCCGTGCATCCTCTGTATCCATCTTGTCCACCCCTTGCATCCTCTGTGTCCATCTTGTCCACCCCATGCATCCTCTGTATCCATCTTGTCCACCCTGTGCATCCTCTGTATCCATCTTGTCCACCCCGTACATCCTCTGTATCCATCTTGTCCACCCTGTGCATCCTCTGTATCCATCTTGTCCACCCCGTGCATCCTCTGTATCCATCTTGTCCACCCCGTGCATCCTCTGTATCCATCTTGTCCACCCCGTGCATCCTCTGTATCCATCTTGTCCACCCCTTGCATCCTCTGTGTCCATCTTGTCCACCCCGTGCATCCTCTGTATCCATCTTGTCCACCCTGTGCATCCTCTGTATCCATCTTGTCCACCCCATGCATCCTCTGTATCCATCTTGTCCACCCCATGCATCCTCTGTATCCATCTTGTCCACCCTATGCATCCTCTGTATCCATCTTGTCCACCCCATGCATCCTCTGTATCCATCTTGTCCACCCCATGCATCCTCTGTATCCATCTTGTCCACCCTGTGCATCCTCTGTATCCATCTTGTCCACCCCGTACATCCTCTGTATCCATCTTGTCCACCCTGTGCATCCTCTGTATCCATCTTGTCCACCCCGTGCATCCTCTGTATCCATCTTGTCCACCCCGTGCATCCTCTGTATCCATCTTGTCCACCCCTTGCATCCTCTGTGTCCATCTTGTCCACCCCGTGCATCCTCTGTATCCATCTTGTCCACCCTGTGCATCCTCTGTATCCATCTTGTCCACCCCGTGCATCCACTGTATCCATCTTGTCCACATGCATCCTCTGTATCCATCTTGTCCACATGCATCCTCTGTATCCATCTTGTCCACATGCATCCTCTGTATCCATCTTGTCCACCCCGTGCATCCTCTGTATCCATCTTGTCCACCCCGTGCATCCTCTGTATCCATCTTGTCCACCCCTTGCATCCTCTGTGTCCATCTTGTCCACCCCGTGCATCCTCTGTATCCATCTTGTCCACCCTGTGCA
The DNA here is from genome assembly GCF_056783735.1 of Eptatretus burgeri. Taxonomy (NCBI): domain Eukaryota; kingdom Metazoa; phylum Chordata; class Myxini; order Myxiniformes; family Myxinidae; genus Eptatretus; species Eptatretus burgeri. The sequence goes on from NC_140974.1 coordinate 14,005,920, forward strand.
TCCTCTGTATCCATCTTGTCCACCCCATGCATCCTCTGTATCCATCTTGTCCACCCCATGCATCCTCTGTATCCATCTTGTCCACCCTATGCATCCTCTGTATCCATCTTGTCCACCCCATGCATCCTCTGTATCCATCTTGTCCACCCCATGCATCCTCTGTATCCATCTTGTCCACCCTGTGCATCCTCTGTATCCATCTTGTCCACCCCGTACATCCTCTGTATCCATCTTGTCCACCCTGTGCATCCTCTGTATCCATCTTGTCCACCCCGTGCATCCTCTGTATCCATCTTGTCCACCCCGTGCATCCTCTGTATCCATCTTGTCCACCCCTTGCATCCTCTGTGTCCATCTTGTCCACCCCGTGCATCCTCTGTATCCATCTTGTCCACCCTGTGCATCCTCTGTATCCATCTTGTCCACCCCGTGCATCCACTGTATCCATCTTGTCCACATGCATCCTCTGTATCCATCTTGTCCACATGCATCCTCTGTATCCATCTTGTCCACATGCATCCTCTGTATCCATCTTGTCCACCCCGTGCATCCTCTGTATCCATCTTGTCCACCCCGTGCATCCTCTGTATCCATCTTGTCCACCCCATGCATCCTCTGTATCCATCTTGTCCACCCTGTGCATCCTCTGTATCCATCTTGTCCACCCCATGCATCCTCTGTATCCATCTTGTCCACCCCGTGCATCCTCTGTATCCATCTTGTCCACCCTGTGCATCCTCTGTATCCATCTTGTCCACCCCGTGCGTGCGTGTTTTGCGTCCTGTTTTTCTCTTTTACGTCCTGATCCGCTCACTGTACGAGCTCTTCCATGAGCTTTGACTATTTATCCAAAAAAATGGATCGGTTTTTTTTTATTCTTCTCTCGTGGTATTTTTACCACAGGCTTCTGCTAGTTTACTTATTAAATACGTCCGGATGAAGTCACTTTGTCTCTGAATGATTAGGATCGCTTTGATCACAAGTGGCGTAGTCTGCGCGGATCGGACAGATTGGGTTCGGGACGATTAGCGTCCGCACGGATAGCACCCCACGTCTGGTGCAGTGATTGCTCGGACTCGAACCGCCATTTGGGTGTCGGGTGTGAGGGAGTACCAGCACTTCGCCCAGCCAGCTAAGACGTTCCACCGAAGCACAGTGGCGCCTGCCTTGGCGACTTGCTATATACACATCGTTAAAAGTAAAATACCCCCTGTTTGAATCAAAAATATATTTACTGCCAATGTGCATTATATAATACATTGTGATTGTATAGCTCGGATAGATTCAAATTGTATTTACCAGAGGCTTGAGCATGAGGCCTATACCGTTACAAAGGCTCGTGACGTCGATGGGCTCCAACCTTTTGATACTCGATGATCCTTCTAACAATCCCATTGGACATTTTTCACCGAAGGGAAAACTTGTCGGGAGGGCATTACAATTGTGAGTATGACTGCTCAGAATATGTCTTTGGCTTCGGATGAGACCAAAATAGTGGCCTAATGATGTTTTTAATGGGTGGAGGGATTGTTACACACAAACGGTTGGACGAACCAGTGTATTATTATGGAGATAGATGCAGTGAAAAGGGAAGACCAATATAGAAGCTGAAGAAGTAAAGAGAAAAGATGGAGTCATCAGGAGGAACCTGGATAGGATTCGGGTTTCAGCCGCTAATCCACAACCCTCAAACCCATCCAGGCGCAGCCAAGTGAGCGTTACAGAAAAAAAATTCTGCAAGAATTCACTTCTCCTGAGGGAGATGGATGCCGAAAGAGAGGAATGCAGAGTAAAACAAGAAAAAGTATCATTCCAAAATCATATTTCTTTCCATAGAATAGTATCAAATTCCAAAATCATCACATTTCTTAACAGAAAAGATATCACAACATATTTATCAGGAAATCAAAAAAAAATTGATATGATGGAAGCAGCGGTCTGTTTCCTTGTACACCAACCAGGTTCAATTTTTGGTCCGATTGAAAAAAATTTTTTTTTCTCTCTGAGGAGCGTTTCTGTGTTTCAGGGTGGGACAGACAGACCAGACAGACAGACAGACAGACAGATGGCATTATCTGAATGTATGTATGTGTGAAAAACCCACCCACATCTCTCACCTGTGAATGGAGGGAATAGCCAGTCAGCTCTCACCATCCATCCATTGGGACCATACTCTGTGCAGAGCATTGGTGCTGCTTAAGCAGTCTCCTTGGCTATTGGGAACAATCCTCGATGGGTCGCCACTCTGACAAAGGATACCAGCAAGCTGGCACTCATTTTTCCAACCTCAGAAGGATGACAGGCAGAGTCAACCCCACCTGGTATTAATTCAACAGCCGAGTGGAATTTATACTCGGGATCCTAGGATCCCAAGCCCACCACCCTAACCATAAAGCCAACACCAGGCATAGCTCTTACCTTATCAACAAAACCCAGGTGGCTTGGATTACATATATAATTGACCCCTCCCACACTACTCGAGCCGAAGAAGCTGCGTAAAGCAACCCAAGAAGACATACACAAGGCAAGTGCTACGCTGTTTCAAACCCTTCCCAGAGTTGCTCAACAACTATAAAGACGTTCACATGTAGTACACACACGAGAATCCCAATGCTACACACCCCCTCAGCTAATGGACCGGTTTCATCACTTATTGGAGAATCTTCAGCAATAGCATTGACATTTTCTTTGTGTCCCCCCCCCCCCCTTCATTATTGCGATGAGTCCTGCATGTCAATTTGTCCAATCAGAAGCCTTTGCCAAGTCAGCCCGGACATTCTGGGAATCGCCGGAATTTCCGGTGCTGCCATCAAGTGAAAGGTATGCAAGATGAAGCGATCTGGTCAACTCAGCCTTATGGAGGCTTTTATCTTCTTCGAGAACTGTGATAGACACAACTATGTTTTTACTGTTTTATTTACTTCCTAGCAAAAGTACCCGTCCCCACTGACAGAAAAAGCTCGCAATGTTGATGGCGAGAATAACCCCAGAAAATGACAGGCAGTTGTCTGAGGAACTTCAATCCATCCTGTTGTGCTATTGAAACCAACTGCAACGGCGAGGAAGTATACCACATCATTTTTCCCAGGGGTTTCCCGGCGACCGAAGGAGACACAAACCACGCTTAAACCTGGCTGGTACAACTTTTTACCTCTGTGACAAATTTGGTCCAAATCTGTCCAGAGGGGTCGGAGTGTATTTGCAACACACAGACAGATAGATCGACATTTATACGTGTAGTTATAGATTATGAAGTCTCTAATATATCAACTTTTACAATTACCGCAGACAGACCATAACAAAGTTACTCGTGAGCAAAACCCTGCACAGTTTCTGGAATGCCAAAGTTAATTTTTGCATTCTTTCTTTGTTTTCATGTCATATTCCAAGACGTGTTATGAATTAAAGTGTTGGTCAAACAAAATTTAATTAGATTCTCCTACTATATTAAATAATGCAATTTCATGTATGTATGTAATCTGAAAAAAATAATCGAAAAAAAAAAACAAGGCTGGCCCGATCACCACCAAATTTTGCATACGTGTTTGAAGTACCCAGGATCAGGTCATGCCCCCCTCCCCTCATGGAGGAAGGGGGGGGGCAACAACTTGCCAATGATCCTGATGTTGGCATGATTAAATGTTGGTGTGATTGTTGTTTGGCAGGATTAAAAGTAATTTTGTGGTCAGCAATGGATGAGAATGCAGGAGAGACCTTCGAGACACCTCTGACACTTAGCTCCTACCACAGGGCACCCAAACCCCAGTCTGTAGTGATAGAACCCAAGACCAGCAATATTTCATTTTGACCTGCAACTGAAAATACTAAATACATCACTCAGTCACTGAGTTTGGGAGAAGTGCCGTCACTTCCCAGGACACCCTGGGTACCAGCAACGCCACAACAATGGCGCAGTCTTTCTCACTGCACTCAGCGGGGTATTTCTTAAGCCGATGGGGGTTTCCTTTCCTCCCCACGGATGCGAACCTATGGGGGATTTTCCATGCTCTTATTGAAATGAAAGCGAGAGAAGAACCTTCAGAGTGTAGGCTTTATTCCATTTGATTGAAGCCGCTTCTACGGGCACATCAGGGGATACAGGTGCAGCAAGGAGTACATAAGCAGTAAGGTATACACGTGCAACTAATCACCGCAAAGTAAATCAGTATAAGCCCGGAGTCCGATATACTCTCAATTTTCACCATTCAACGAGCACCAAGTGAACCGCCGCCGTAAACGACAATGCCCCTGGGACAATCCCCCCGACCGAGCAGAACCTTAGCTTTATCTATTCTGTGCTCGAGCCATGCAACATGTGATCGCACGTCACAACCTTCAATTCACCACATTTTCCCCGTCTTTAAAATGTAACTAGAGGCCCAACTAACGCACCATGATTACTTCAGCGCTACAGGAGTATACATTTCAAGCAACGCGAACTATCTAAACTACAGAAGCATACATGCCAAGCAGTGAGGATTATTTTGAGTTGTAGGAGCATGGTAATGAGCATCGATATATTATGTAACGAGCATATAGGAGCATGAGCATCGGGGATGCCGATAATCCCCTTTACAGATTGAGTCGGCGAGGGGGTATTATCCGTCGACCTCTCCGGGAGTAAATGGCGGTTTCACTTGAGGGAGGCTTCCGATCCTCTTGGTGAGCCTCGACTTGTGCCGGGGATGACTCCCCGATCGCTCTCAGGTGGAACGCGGCAGCTCCGTCGCCACCATTCTCGGGTGGAGTTCCTGGGGGGGAACACCTGGGGAGGGGATGTCAGAGGGAGGAGTGCCAGACGGTGGTGTACCTGCGGGAGGAGTACCTGAGGGAGCCAAATGACGAACCGACACAGTGGTCTCCCTGCCATCCGGGAGCCTGACATGAGCATACTCTGGATTAGTATCGATGAGTTCGACCCCCTCCACCATGGGTTCATACTTGCTTTGTCGTACCGGGCGTTTCATGAACACTGTTCCGGGATGGGTTAGCCAGTTGGGCACCGATTGGCCGTCAACATAACGCCGCTGGTGAGTAAACATTCGTTCGTGAGGAGTTGCATTGGTGGACGTGCAGAGCAAAGAGCGTATGGAATTCAGAGCGTCGAGAAGGGTAACCTCCCACCGCTCGCGGCCCAGTCCTCTCAATTTCAACGCCAGAGTTACGGCTTTCCAAATAACTCCATTATATCGTTCCACCTGCCCATTACCCTGTGGGTTGTAACCCGTCGTTCGACGAGTTGCTATGCCGTGCTCTAATAGGAATTGTTTTAGCCCGGCCGACATGAAACACGGCCCTCTGTCTGAATGTATGTACGAAGGTTTCCCAAACATAGCGAAGAGGTCAGACAGACATTTCACGACAGTGCCCGTGGTCATATCCGAGCATGGAAATGCGAAAGGGAACCTGGAATATTCATCAACAACAGTGAATATGTATCTGTTGTCTGTCTCGGTCGGCAGGGGCCCTTTGAAGTCAATGTTTAGTCTCTCGAAGGGAGAAGTGGCCTTGATCAATCTGCCAGAAGCCGCACCATAGAATCTGGGTTTTAGTTTAGCACAAACAGGGCATGAAGCATTCATTTGTTTAATATCTTCGATAGAATAGGGAAGGTTTTGTCTGCGCACGAAATGTGCCATTCTGGTTACCCCCGGGTGGCACAGAGACACATGGAGGTCTTGCAAAGCCCGACTGATTGTCGCCGAACAGTAGACCCGAGAGAAGGTGTCTGCAGCAGGGTTTTCCCTCCCGGGCCGGTAAACTATGTCGTAACTATAGCAAGCTAGGTCTATCCGCCATCTCATAATTTTTTCATTCTTAATTTTCCCGTTATTTTTCCCATCAAACATGAATGCCACGGATCGTTGGTCCGTGACGAGCGTGAAATCGTTTCCCAGTAAATAGTGTCTCCATTTACGCAGGGCTTCGACAATGGCGTACGCTTCCTTCTCTATTGCCGAGTGTCTCTGCTCGCTTCCAGAGAGAGTTCTCGAGAAGAACGCGACGGGTCGCCCAGACTGATTAAGCGTCGCAGCTATCGCGTGATCAGAAGCATCTGTTTCCACCACGAAGGGCACCGTGCTATCGATCGATAATACCACGGAATTACTGATATCATCTTTGAGGCTGTGGAAAGCTTTTACAACAGCGGCATCTGGTGGGAAGTTTTTGCAATGCACTAGGTGATGTATTTTCTCGGAGTATTGGGAAATCCATCTTGCATAGTAAGCAAACATGCCGATCACCCGGCGCATTGTCTGCAGGTCCTGAGGTGGGGGTAGCTCACGAAGTGGGCGCAATCGTTCAGGATCAGGCTTAATCGTGCCGTCGGCTATTGTGTAGCCGAGAAGGTCAATTGACCTTGCCGAGAATACGCATTTCTCGTAGTTGAGGGTCAGATTATATTTTCTAGCAATGCTCAAGAATATGTCCAGATTCATATCATGTTCCCCCTGATCCCTACCGCACACTGTGACATTGTCCACGTAAACAAAAGTGTCTTTGAGGTTTTCATCTGAGATGATGTCGTCCATAACTCGTTGGAAGCAAGCTACTCCATTCGTGACACCGAACGGAATCCTCCTGAATTGGTAGAGGCGTCTACCTGCCTGGAATGCGGTGTAAGGTTTGTCTTCCTCTCGGATGGGAATTTGATGATAGGCGCTTCGCAAATCGATGGTGCTGAATATCTTATAATTGGCCACGCGTTCGACCATCTCGTCTATGCGCGGCAAAGGGTAGTCATCGAGTTGGGTGAAACGATTGACCGTTTGGGAATAATTGACAACCATTCGTTTCTTATGATTCTGATTGGCGGTGACCAACACCTGTGCGCGCCATGGCGAATCGCTCGGTTCTATAATTCCTTCTTCCAGTAATCGCTTGGTCTCTGAAGTGATGAAATTCATGTCAGCAGTGGTATATCGCCGCGATTTGATCGCAATCGGTTTACAGACCGGCGACAAGTTAGCAAACAGCTGGGGGGACGTTACCTCTGCGGTGGTCAAAGCATTTAAAATTAGACGAGGTTTGCTTCCTCCAAAGGGTATTTCGACGCTCATGTGCTGCTTGAGGACATTATGACCCAGAATTACGTCTGCGCATAAATCACGAAGCACCAGTACCCTTACATCCCGATGCGTGTACCCTTTTACGTCCAATTCAACATTGCAGTACCCTCGTACGCGGGACTGTAGTGATGTGGCGGCCATGCATACTGTATTGTCTGTCGGGTGGATCTTCCATTTCCTGCCCTTCACTAGCGAGCTGTTGACGAAACTTTCAGAGCTACCGGTATCAATCAGTGCCTCAGCCATATGCCCGTTAATTCGTACGTTGATGATAGCCTTGGATAGATTCCCCGGTGAGGCTGCAGTTAGTTTCTTTTGTGAGTAGAGAGCCGCAGAAGTGGGTTTATTTCTCCTTGGAGTAGATTTACATACCCTGGCATAATGCCCTTTCTTGTCATAATTCATGCATGTGGCATCTCTGGCGGAGCATTTGTGGCGGGGTGTCTTTTGTACCCACAAAAGAAGCATTTACCAACCGCAGTAGTTGCTGAGGAGTTTGACGAGGTCTGGGTATCCGACTCCTCGGGTTTTTCTCCATCCCCTGTGTCAGGCTGTGTCTGTGTCTGTGGGGTTCCTTGAGTTTCCACCGTAGCGGCGTTCATTAGCAGCATCGGTGTCCCAAATGACTCGGATTGCTGCTGAGCCGTATCCATCGCTCGAGCCTGGTCGACTACCTTTTCAAGAGTGGGTTGCGCTTTCTCTAGTAAGCGTTGCCGTATGTGGGCTGACCTGAGTCCTTGGATAAATGCCTCTCGGGTCGCTTCATTTCGGTGTTCCTCGGCGTTTACGGCCCAGAAGCTGCCGTCTTTTCCCAGCTGTTTCAGAGCTTGCAGGAACTGATCGATTGTCTCCCCGGCTGCTTGCTTGCGTGTGTTGAGAAGATGTCGTATGTATACCTCGTTCTTGTGCTTCACGTAGAGCGCCTGCAGCACGTCGATCGCTGCTTCATAGGTGTCACACTCCGAGAAGAGCCTGTATACGCTGGGCGAGACATGATTCACGAGGGCGGCCAATTTGTCGGCTCCCTCTTCGATGATGGTCAGATAGTGTGAGAAGGAACGGAACCAATGCGAC